>NC_133776.1:87419310-87548128 GCF_003597395.2 Chelonoidis abingdonii
GCCCAGGGGGGTGTGGTATGTAAGTGTCCCAGGTCACTGGGTGGGGGCTCGAGCCGGTTATGCCTTGTGTTATTGAAACGGAACCCCTGGATACTGAACCTGGCCCTTGTTGCTGCCAACTCAGAGGGGCAGAAGGGTTACACTACGATAAGTCGACCTAAGCTACGTCAACTCCAGCTGTGTTATTCACATTGCTGGAGTTGCATAACTTAGGTTGATTTAACCCTGTAGTGTAGACCTGCCCTCAGTGTGGTCATATTCAGTAGAAAATAATATTGATATAGTGCCTTCTCACTGGTGTCTCACAATACGATCAGCAGAAGGCACCACAGATACAAAGTAGAATTCAGCCACAAGCTATATTAAAATTTAGTTTTTGAGATATTAAGTCTTTGTGAAGCAAAAGGAATAGAATGTCACCTGCAGTTTGGAAGATATTCCTAAAGCTGGAACAAAATGAAAACTCCCCAGCACCCACCTGCCATTAAGCCCAGTTCTCCCCTACATGGGGACTAGCCAGCAGAGGGGAATAGAAATGCCACACGCTGAAACTGGGGAATTTTCTTGTAGATTCTCCCATCAGGCCAAAGGGAAGACTTAAAATATGGAAGGCACAAGTGGCAAACAAATAGGGGACTCATTATTAAGGAGACCTTGCTAAGCGAAGGTCCCAGTCAGCATTTGACAACTTGCTTTCTGTGACAGGGCTAATCAGCCCTGATTACAGAATGAGGCACATCTAGGATGCATCAGGTAGTTCCCTGTCGAGGGCAGCAGGTGCTTGCAATGATGGGAAAGCTGTGGCAGAGTCTGCAGAGACTAAGGAAAGACTCTGGTAGAAAAAACCCTGAGATCAAGTGAATTACCCGAGGCAGGGACATAAACTGAGGCTGTCCGCAACAATTTACTCCTCTCTGCACCATGAGGGTATTCTCTGAGAGAGAGGGGAAAGCCAGGATGAGAAAATATCCCACAGACACCTGCCAGCCTTCTCTAACTCTGCAAAGAGGCTCTCCTGGGAGTTGAGACTAAGAGGGGAGCATGCTGTGCAAGCAGCACTGCTCTTTTTGTGATGACTGGGGTGTGGCCTTCCTTCTCGTTGCTCCTGAACCCCATTCCTGTTTGTTTCCTAGTTCCTGCTCCCTGAACTCAGTATTCCAGCTCCTTTGTGTGTATTGGGTGTGGGCAGTTACTCAGGGCCAGCTGCTATATACCTGCCATTTGGACTGTTATGTTTTCTTCAGACTGCTGATGACTTAACTGGTTCGTGGCTATTACATATTTTCATTGACCACCTGTGCATCTTGCTTCAATTTCCCTTGTGTTCTGGGATTGCTGTTCTGGAGTGCATCAAAGCATTACATTATGGCGACCAGTGGTTCTATTCTGCAACCCACGCTGCCTACTCATCCTAGGTCTGTTAACTGGTGACACTTTATTCGGAATTTTCTGAACTATGTACCAATCCTGCAACTCTTTCATGCTGCTAAGTTACTCTTGCTGGAGAACTGTTTAAGCCATGATGGCATTGATGTTTATGGTGGACTCCTGGAGCCCACATTCTCCTTTGATGCAGCTGTGCAGTGCTGCAGTGAGTGTTTCAGTATTGCAGATTCAGTTCTGCTAGAGGAAAACATTTTTTAAAGCTCGCCAGCAGCCCAATGAAACCATATGTGAGTTTGCATGTTGTCTGTGGCACATGGCCCACCTACTCCTGCTCCACAGCAAAAGTTGCTGGCTCCTCGCTGTACCCACTGTGGTAGTATGGGTCACTTGGCCAATTGCCTGCCTGGCTAGAACTGCTATGTGCCAGAAATGCCGTGTGCTGGACGTGTGGGAAGGAAGGATATTGTAAGTTTGTGTGCCATGGTACACTGGTTCACAATGATGGGAGGCCTGCAGTGCATACTGTAAATGTGGAGCTGCATGAGACTACCTTTACTAGGGACCCTGATGTTTCTTTAGTATAACTAAGTACTAGAAATGTCCATACTGGGTATGGAAGGTGCTCTTCCCCTCATCTCCTTTCTGGATCCATACCAAGTTATATGCTCCACAGAGGTCAAGTTTCAGGAAGATCTTGACAGAGCAAAGCCTCTGAGAGTTAATTGACTTGGGGTAGGGATACCGGTTGCAAACAGTGACCTTATTTAGCATCCTGTAGTCCACTCAGAGTGGCAGGGATCAATCCTTTTTTACAAAGAATATCAATGTCCCAGCTGGAGAGGTGGATGGATATATGAACCCCTTTCAAAGGTTCTCTTGAAGGTAGCCCTGGACGGCCTATATCTTGGTCTCTGAGAGAGCAGATGTGGCCAAAGGGAAGCTCTGTTCCCAGTGGAAGATCAATGGGGCAGTGATAACTGTGATGGGGCAGCAAGGTATCCGCTTTCTTCTTGTCAAACATGTCAAGGAAGTCTTGGTATCTGACTGGTATCACAGAGGCTGTACAAAGAGATGTGGAAGATGTTGCAGTCACAGCCAAATTTATCTGATAGTGGAATCTGTTTGCTGGTTGGTGGTCAAGGGCAGGGGCAGAAGATGGTGTGGCTTGAACTTGCAGGACTGTAATCTGTGCCTGCAGATGCTATACAACACCCACTATCCCTGAGAGGGAGATGTTGGTCCTATTGGGATCCCTGCTCACAGAGCGGGACCCCTATTTCCCTGAATCATCCCTTCCTTTTAAATGGGCTGCTCAAGCTCTCAGGAGAACAGGTTGTAGGAGTCAGGTCTAGTGGTTGGAGCAGGAGTCAGGCCCAGTGACTGGAGTCTAAATGCCAGAGCCAAGTATCAAGATGGTCAGAACCAGGAACAAAGACTGAGCATAGAACTATAGCCAGAGCCAAGGGCTGAGACAGAGTCAGAGCCAGAAATCAGAGCAGAGGGTCAGAACCGGATTAGTTCGAGGCTTGTCTGATTTCCACAATTATTATGCCTGCATGTAAAAATTGGATATTTACATGCTCAGAAAGCAAGTGAAGTCTCTTACTGGGCAACTCAGTACAAAGACTGGGTGCACAGTTGCACAAACAAGTTAGGTGCAAAATGGTACAATTGACATTTGAAAAAGTCAGAGTCTCAAGAGCTCAGGAAAATGAGCGAGTTTGATATTCTAACAATATGGAGTATGAAAGACTCGTGTCAGAATGTCATAGAGCATCAGAAATTAGTTAGCAGCTATCCTGGTATTGCTCATTTACACATTACCAGCAACACATGAACCTCAGAATCCCTGGAGGTTTGGCTCAGGTGAGTAGCCAAAGTTCAGAATAAGCTTATCTGAACCTCTTGATGCCCCAAATCTGAAACAGAAACATAATGAGAACAGGCTTTCCTGGGTGGTTTCCAATACTTCCCACTACTCAGGGTTTAACTCAACGTTCAGTGTTGCTTTGCAGTTCACCTATAATACTAGATTTATTAGCACTGCTAGTTAATCTCACCACGTGAAATTGTCACACCCAGTTTCTTTTGGTCATTTAAAAAAAAAGTCTATTTGAAAATCAGCTACACAACATGCCTTGAAATAAACTCATATCTATATACACGGATTAGGTGGTTGCAATTTCTCAGCACTTTGGACTACCGTGATATCTGGTTGAGAATTTTTCAAAGGTATTTGGTGAAAGACAGATTCGACAGAGCTTCCAGGATGTTTCAAGTACAGCTCAAAATGCATCGAGTCCATGCAGTTTGCTACCATGGAAGGCTGGGGAAATGATTTATACAGCAGTTCAGCCTTAGAGCATGAACTAAAATTTAGCTACAGGGAAAGCCTTTTTTTTTTTTTTAATAGTTCCCCTCAGACTTCTGTTGGGCTATTTTTTATGCCACCATAAAAGAAAATACAGGAAATTGAACCTCACAAAAATATATTAAAATAACACAGAGTCTGACTTTAACCCAAGAAAGTTAAAAATAAATCCTTGAGCATTTAGACTGAAAGAGCATCCTTAGCTCAGTTTGGAAACTCATACTGCCTAGGTAAAGCATTGCTGGTCCCTTCAAGAGGTGTGTGATCTTACACACACTACGGGCCGGCTCTATTAAAGACCAAATGTTCCCCTCTTCCTTGAATTGCCTTGTTCTTTCTGAGTTTAGCCTAGTCATTGAAGTTACTTTAATATAAGGTGTTTTTGTGATTTAATATCTTTGACACCTGCATCTCAGAGCTGCTCATATGGATTCTGTTAGTACTTGTGTTCACAGCTGTTTGATAGAGGATAGCTTTTCAATTGAAATTTATTGTCACCCTCAACCACTCCTCAAAAGCAAGACAATTAAATTGCTTTTAAAAAACTCCAGACCCTGAACCACATTATTTATATTTTATTTACATTTCAGATTTATATAAAATTAAATTGTGATACATGAACAACAGGAAAAGGCTATCTGCATATGGACTAGATAGACTCCCAATGAATTTAGATAAGGCCCCCTATGAAAAAGGGATGTTGTTAATATGCACCACCGCCAGAAATGCTAATGAATAGAACAGAAGAATGATTCAGAAGATGAAATCACTAAGTTTAATGGAGTTTGCGTCCCTGTGGTGTACTGAGGACTGTGTTGGAATTGCAGCTATCATTTTAAGAGTGGGATGTTTCCTGGTCCTGCTTGCAGGCTATGGGCCTCTGTAGTGAAGTGTCTGGGAGCATCAGTCTGAAGACAGCCAGTCTATAGTAAGATGGGGTGAGTTGCGGCTCTTGGTTTTAGGGAGCAGCTATTTCCTTGTGTGTTTTCAGGTTCTTGTGTGCTATTTTTCTGAATTCTAAGAAATAAAGTAGTGTTACTGCAAACTTCCAGCCTGAGTAGTTGACATTTTTATGTAACTCTGTGTGTATGCTGTGAACCTAATAGTACCAACGGCTATAAGTAGGAGGAAAGAGATGAAATTAAGCAAAGGAAGTTTTAGAGAGAGAAAAATCAATTTGCTCTGTTACCCTATGCAAAAATCCCCCACAGGTCTCCTATCACAAATATTATTTGAACCTAAACTGTATAAATCATTAGGAGATTCGTTGTGCTAATGAAACACAGTTAGTCTTCCCCAACTCTGGTTCCTATGATCCCATAGATGGTGAAGCAGGATTTGGCTCTGATGCTAAACAACTATAAAACATGTGTGACAAGGTGGGCGAGGTGATATCTTTTATTGGACCAACAAAGTTGGTAAGAGAGACAAGCTTTCAAGCCACATAGAGCTCTTCTTTGGGTCTGGGAAAGGAACTCTGAGATAAATGCAAGGTGGAATAGATTATTTAGCATAAGTAGTTAGCACATATTCTAAGGAACCATCTGTTAACAGTTCTGCAGTCAGATAAAACAGGAGCATCACTTATCCTTTATGACATTGTGGTGTGAACACACTTGTTCTCCCACTAGCTGATGAGGTTAGCCTCAGTCTTGTCTAATAAAATAGTGCTCAGGAGAGAATCAGGCACTGAAAGATGATGGTGCTTTTTCCTATTCTTTGGGCTCAGTTCAGTCATCCAGACCCAATGCTGTATTAGTTGCAGGATTGGAAGGTGCACCGGGTGAGCGAGCAGTGGTGAGAAGCATCATGCCATTGTGAGAGAGGAGCACAGAAGACCCACTCTCTGAAGGGGGTTGTTCGGTGGCAGCCTTAACACATATGCAGAAAAGGCACAGTTTGCATTGTCCCTGGTACCAGCTCCTCTCCATGCAGTGTGATAAGGACATAGCCATGCATGTCAGGATGGTCAGAATGTGGCCCTATTTTTTCCCTCCCAGAAACACCTTTAAGCATGAGTAGAAGTGATGGTGATAGTGCTAGAGAATCAGCAAATGCAACTGAGCGAATGCAGAGTCCTGAGTGCTTAGAACAGGGTTTCTCAAACAGGAGTCGCCACTTGTGTAGGGAAAGCCCCTGGCGGGCCGGTGTATTTACCTGCCCTGTCCACAGGTCCGGCCGATCGCAGCTCCCAGTGGCCGCAGATCGCTGCTCTGGGCCAATGGGAGCTGCAGAAAGCGGTGCAGGCCAAGGGACTTACTGGCCACCAGTTCCAGCAGCTCCCATTGGCCCGGAGCAGTGATCCGCATCCACTGGGAACCGCAATCGGCATGACCTGCGGACGGGGCAGGTAAACACACCAGCCTGGCCTGCCAGAGGCTTTCCCTGCACAAGCAGTGACCCCTGTTTGAGAAACCCTTTCTACAATCTGTCATCATAATCATCCTGGTAAATCTCAAAGGGACATGGCCTCATTGCAGATTGGTCCTAAAGGAGGTCTGGCTTGATATTCAGTTTGTCTATCACTAGCTATCTTGAATGCACCACCAAAGCTTTTGGAGACCATGTGACTGCTAGTCGTGTAACACCATTCGTGGTATATATGCTTCGGAATTTGTTGGACTTCCATTCTAACAACATGTCCAGGCCTAAAAAGCCACCAAACCAAACCAGGGCCGATGAAAGCCATTGCTGGGTTCAGCTTTGACAAAGACAGCAAGAACCAAAAATGTCAATGCAATGTTCTTCAGCCTTCCTAAATGCCCATTTTCCACTGCCATACAATAGCATTAGTATAATGGTGTTTTGATAGAACCACAGCTTTGTGACAAGCTTGATGTCACAACGTCCCCAAAACACGGCAGCAGTTGTTGCTATACAAGTATTCACATCTTTTGCGCATCCTCCAGCACTCTCATGCCCAAATATTGACAGGTGCCACCTGCTTGATGTCCCATCTAGACAGATTAATATTGAGCTGGTTGTAATCTGGAATTGGAGCCTACTTGATGCTAATGGCCAGGGACTTTGTTTCATCTCAGATTAATAACCAGACCAATGTGTGCTGCTTCTTGCCCCACCAGACTGGCCATCAACTACAGCAATTCACCAAACTGTGCTAACAAGACAATGTCATTGGCATATTTGAGATCTCAGAGCAGAATGGTGTCCTCTCAATGCCTCTGACAGCTTATCAACTAATCAATGACAATATTGAACAACCGTGGGCCCACAATACAGCAGAGTCCTGTGGAGACAGCAAAACACAACATGTATCTGCCATTGACTTAAACACAGCTTTCCATTCCATTATAGAGCTCTTCTGTCAATGATACTATCTTCCAAGGGATGCCCAGTCACCTTATCAGATCCCACAAAATTGCTTTATGAACTGAATCACGAACCTGTTGGAAGGCTATAATAAGTGCCTCACACGGCTTCTTAAATTCAGCCGTCTACTCCAAAAGCTGCTTCAAAAGTAAAGGTCGGGTGGTCAACAGTGAAATGATCAGGTCTAAAGCTGCATTGAGTATCCTGGCCTTTTCCACGAAGGGCATCATGGATTCTAGATATTAACATGGAAGCAAAGACTTTCCAAGGGACTGACAACCGTGTAACACTATAGTTGCCACCAGGGGCAGCTCCAGGCCCCAGCACGCCAAGCGCGTGCCTGGGACAACAAGCCACTGGGGGCACTCTGCTGGTCGTCGCGAGGGCAGCAGGCAGGTTGCTTGCAGAGGGTCCGCTGGTCTCGCAGCTTCCGTGGACCTCCTGCAGGCCTCCACAGGCAAAATGCCTAGAGCCACCCATGGTTGCCACCTTCAGCTTTATTGCCTGTTTTGAACAGAGGCAGAATGACTCCTTTCTTCCAGTCATCAGGGATAATACTAGTTTGCCAGTTGCTCTGGAGGAAGCTATGCAGCCATGGTACAACATTACTCTCACCTGTCTCCAGAAACTCAGGGGTTTCTGGCACCTTCCCAGACTTGAGCTTCTGGACTGAGATCTGGATCCCATCTTGAGTGAAGTAAGGCAGCTCTACAAATGGAAGTGAGACTGCAGATGCTAGACGATTGAGCAAAGTCTTCTACAACCTATACTCAGGCTTAAGTGTAAAGTGTGGCGTCTGTGTGAGTGAGAACTGCAGCAGCTGGCCCTAAAAGTAATGCCTGTAAAAACTGAGGGTACAGGGTGTATAAACATAAGGGCATTTTCATCACTGATCTGGTGCTGGTGCCAGAGCAAGGAAAGAGAGAAGCAGCATCTGGAGCAGGCATGGGAGGCAGCCCTCAGGTCAGCCTAACAATGGCCGCTACAAGACTTCGCCACCGTGCAGAATCATCATGGCACAGCTCTGCCTTGGCTATTTCCCCCTTCCTGACCTACCCTCTCTGGTGAGCACCCACCACGGAAGACCTTATGCACCCTGGGCTGCTGCAGAAGTATGGTGCTGCTGGCAGAAATGGCTCTGTGCCTAGATGTGGCACCTTGGGTATGCCCAGGATGATGGAGAACTTATAACTGCTATACAGCCACTTTGCACCAGCCCTGCAAGTATAAAGAGCACAAAAGACAATGATGAATTGGGTCCCTCAGTACAAATTCTGCTCTCAGACACATTCTTACAACCCTACTGCTCTCATTGTTCCTCGTAGTCAGTGGGGCTGCTAGAGGAGAGATGAAAGCAGAATTTAACCCTCTCTGTTGTAGTAAAATGCCTTGATATATACACAAACTATTATTTATTTGATCTATTTCCCATATAAACGTGAGGTTTTTTTAAAGAACAAAAAGCATAATTTTTTTTTTTAAAACAAAATTTTAGGTTGAACAAACAGCTGTCAGGGCTAGGAGGGGCAACAATATAGTCTCAATATAGTCTCTAGTATAAATAAAGCCAGAACTGACCCACTCCTGGTTAGATTCTCATCTCAGGAAAGAAGGCAAGAGTCACTCCAGATTTACATCTATCTAACAGACCAAAATCAGGTCTGCCTTGTCTATCAACTCTTGTAGCAAGTCTGATAAATCTCTTGCTGCAAGATGCTATCCTCATCTCTTTAAATCTCCTGCAGCTGTGTTTTGGATTTGTATGGATCAAATTCTCAGCTCTTATTTATTCTTCCATTACAAATGTGTCACTGATACTGAATAGTCTGTTTCTGATCCATAGTTATCATATTTTATTGGCTCATGGACAGTATGGGGTAGAGTCTGAAATTGGAGAGTTTCTGATTGGATTCTAATTTTTAATATACTTCATTTGGAATAACACTAGTACTGAGATGAAGACTCTTCCTGGCATAGGGGCCTACCCCAGGTTTGATCAAGCTGCTTGCAGCACAGACTCTAAGCGTGCAGGGGGCAAAGGGCTATATGCCACCTATTTGGCACTCTGATTCTTTGGCAGAATGGTGACTAATTCAGGCCATGGTATAAGTTAGAGCATTCTCAGGCCTGCCTGACCCTATACATGGCTGTCCAGGTCACCCAGGGCTGTTCCATCAGCTGGAAGTAGCAAGAGTAAGAGCCAAACATCCTTTCCTCAGGGCGCATGCCCTATTTTGGGACTGCAGGGGAGGGATGGGCACAGGGTCACTAGGACAGCAACCTGCAGAAGGTATTTTAAACTGGTCAGGTCCATTGGCTTGATGGCCCCTTTCCCAGGTGCTGACCTCTCACAAGCTACTACCCACTATTGGATCAGATAAATTTTGCTCACACAGTCAAAGGGAGTTTTGCTTCACTTCAATGAGCTGGGATCTCATGCTCAGTGTATATGGCATGTGGGTGTACAACATGCCACCTAGATTAGTACTGACTGAAAGTCAAAGTTTGTAGAAAGAGAACACTGATATTTGTGAATTCATTTATTTCAGTGGACGTTGAATTTTCTCCCTTTTTTAAAAAAAAAGAATATTTGAAGCCAACAGAACATTTTGATATGGCAGTGCACTCTGTCGCCTATTTCTGAACTTGAGAGTGCTATAGGTAGATGCAGCCTTTGAATCAGTTTTCAAGGTAAATTTATTTCCATATTAAGATAGTTAAGCCTGGTCACACATCTTATCCTCTTGGCATTATCTAACACAAACGCAATTACCAACAGATAAATATTGGCTGGATCCGGATACCACTGAAGTCACAGGCAAAATCATGCATTGCACATTCACTTCACTAATGTAGGACTGGACCCTTAGAGGACGGCTGTCAACCCTGGAAACAAAGACACATTCTTTCCACTTTATCCTCCATTCTTCACCTCCCCTGCCCTGATACTATGGGGGCTGACAAAGGAGGATTCAGAATGAACTCATTTCATTAACAGGATTTACACAGATGATTTACCTGATATTTTCCATAAGCAATTAATTACTACAAAAATATCCAACACCATTAAATGCCATGCAAAGCTGTGAGAGCAATCCTTATTAGGAAACAGGGTTGGGCTATATGCAGTACTGTATAGCTGCTGCTAATTAATCTATTGAATTATTTGCCCCAGGAAGATCTTTATACAGTCTAGAGCCTGTGCCTTGTCCAATTCTCTGGTGCAACTGCAAGTGCATGAATACTCTCTCTTCTCCAAATGGAGCTATCCGATATACTGCTCAGCCATGCATCCCAGTTCCTTCAGTAGATCATTTCACACATTTGTATTTCTCCTTCGATCAACCAAAGAAGTTAGGCCTGTAACAGAGAAGCCATAACACACTCTCCTTCATGTGCCTATGAAATCCTGTTAGGATTCATGACCTAGGGTGAAGTCCTCCCCTGCTTTGAGCGCTTAAGTGGTTCATAAGTCTTGTGGTGACCATAGAGGGGAGAATATGACCTTATGTCTGTGGCTTTGATCATGCACGTGCTTATCTTTTAGCAGTAGTCCTACTGACTTCAATGGGACTAGTTAGATGCTTGAGATTATGCTTGGGAATGAGGAGTTGCAGTATCGGAGCCTGCATTGCTATGACTGCAATGAAAGACATACAATTGAATGTTGGAGACTGCATGTGAGAGTGTGTGTTCCTCTACACAAACAGCATCTGCCTAAAATTATAAGGAGGCTTTGTTTATACTGTATGTCTATATATAACTTCTGTCTGGTGCCATTTCTCTCTCTCCCTTTCTCCTCTTGTGTGATTGTCTTTCGGATAGTAAAACATGCCTTCTCAATTCTTTTCTATGTGCCTAATTAGAGGACTTCAGATTCCTTCCTGATATCCTATTCTCCTGAAGAATGTGAACGTAGAGTGATTATGCCTAATTTTAGTAAGTGCCAGTTTGTGTTTTGGAAGAACTTGGCATGAATGCCGATATCAGCATGTGTCATTCCATACCTCAGTTGAGATGTGTGAAAACTGGATTAGATTAATTAGCTGCATCTATACAGTACTGCATATAGCCCATATCTGTGAACCCTGTTTCCTAATAAGGATTGCTCTCACAGCTTTGCATGGTATTTAATGGTGTTGGATATCTTTGTAGTAATTAGTTGCGTATGGAAAATATCAGGTAAATCGTCTGTGTAAATCCTCTTAATGAAATGGGTTCGTTCCGAATTCTCCTTTGTCAGCCCCCAAAGTATCAGGGCAGGGGAGGTGAAACATGGAGGGTAAAGTGTTTTATAGCCTCAGCGGAAAGAAAGTGTCTTTGTTCCCAGGGTTTACAGCCGTCCTTTAAGGGTCCAGTCCTACATTAGGGAAGTGAATGTGCAATGCATGGTTTTGCCCGTGACTTCAGTGGTATCAGGATCCTGGGGCAAATAATTCAATTCCCAACTGATGTGCTATTAAGACCTAGATACCAAGATACCACTATGTCCATGCTGGTTTTGTGATGAGTAGAGAGGCCCATCCCACGTAGTCACTAAATGTGTTCCTGATGATCTCATTCAGTTTCTTGTCCTCTTTGCTTCAGCTTTAATAGACAGAAAAGAGTCTCATGCGGAGCAATACATAATTAACAGAAGTCTTAATTCTGAGCCGAGAACAGAGATTAGAGGAACCAAGCTGGAGTTGCAGTCTTGAGCTTGTCCAGAGAGAGGTCCATCATCCCATCACTTCACAACCTTCTCTTCTATCCCCACCCTGCCTTGCCCTTCCATACTTTGTGCATCAGTCAGAGACATCTACTCATTTTAATTAGCCTGGAAATAGCATTGACTGTGGATTGGTTTTCAGATGAAAGCCAAGCCCATGGTGTTGGAAAATGTGGTCCAGATCAGGATTAGATGCAGTGTCAGCATCCTGTTTGAATGCTGGGTCCCTCTCTCTCCTCCCTACTTTCCTCCAGATGCAAAGGCAGCTACTATTGCTTCTCAGGCCTTGTGTAAACTGGCAAGTTTCTACACAGTAAGGCAAGTATCTGTGCTGTAACTCCCAAGGTGTACACACTGCCAAGCCACTTAGTGCACAGAAACTGCACAGTTGCAGGACTGTAAAAAAACCACCCCGATGTGAGGCATACAGCTTTTTGCGCTGGAGCTACAGCACCTCCAGGAGGTGTCCCACAATGCTGTTCTTGCCTCTCTGGTCATCAGTTTGAACTCTACTGCTTTGCCCTCAGATGACCAACCATGAGCCCCACCCCTTAAATTCCTTGGGAATTTTGAACGTCCCCTTCTTGTTTGCTTGGTGATGCATTCAGTGGTCTTAGTGCATCTTTCCAGGTGACCATATCTGCTCCACACACCAGGCGATCTCTCGCTTGGAGCAATGCCAAGCTGCTGGACCTCATCAGCATTTGGGGAGAGGAGGCTGTCCAGCCCCAGCTGCACCCCAACTGTAGGAACTATGATACCTACAGACAGATTTCACGATGCATGAAAGGGGCCATGACCAGGTCACACTTCAGTGCAGGGTCAAAGTGAAGGAGCTGCAGAATGCCTACCACAAGGTGCAAGAGGCAAACCGTCGCTCCAGTGCTGCGCCCACAAGCTGCCAGTTCTACAAAGAGCTGGATGCAATACTTGGTGGCTCCCGTGTCAGTCATGAGTGGACCGAGCCAGGAGGAGGAAATCTTGGATGAGGATGTGGAGTGGGAGGGGGACCCAGAGGCAGAGGATGGCTTGGAGGTCACAGATGCATGCAGCCAGGAGCTCTTCTCTACCCCGGAGACAGTCACAGTGATCAGAGCTTGGCAAAGTGCAAACAGGAGAGGAGGCCCCTGGTAAGTTACTTTGATTTGGGGAAACATTGAAGCGAGTTGTTGGGGGCAGGAGGGTTGCAGAAAGCAGCTTTGTGTCTGTATGGAGTGTGTACCACCACATGCCTAGTCTGAGTAGCGGAACATAATATTGATTGATTCCCTCACTTCACAGGAATCTGCTTCAGAGATCTCCATGAAATGCTCATGGAGATACTGGGAAATCCACTGCTGTAGGTTCTTTGGCAGAACAGCTCTGTTTCTTGTCCCTTTAAAGGTAACTTTCCCACACCACTCTGCCATCACTGGTGGAGTGGAGGGAGGGGACCATTGCTGCACACAGGCAAGCTGCAGAAGGGCAAGGGCAGAAGTCTTGGAGAAGACCCTCCCTTGATACCCTGCTCACCCTCAGCAGCAAGATATCTTCCATAATGGACGCAGCCTGTGGAAAATTTGGGAACAGTAATGATTATAAGCCCCACCCCCACCCCCCCAGTGCTGGCTCCCTCCAAGAGCCATGTGCCCAGTGTACAGTACGGTCCTGGAACACTGTTTTCCTCTGCCCCTGTGGTTACTCACCATTTGGAGGTCTGATGGCTCATGTGTGCTTGCCTGGGGTCAGCCAGTTAGTGACAGGTATGAGAATAGAGGCTGTGTTTTAAATCACTGAATTAATGGTCTTTGTGTTGCAAACAATACTGCTTCTGTAAAATGTTGCATTTTGGCTTCACAGATATGACCTTGGGAGCGCAGCCTCCGTCCTTCTTATCATTGGCTGAATGGCTGCGCAGAATTAGAAAGCAGCCACGAAAAACTAAGGAGGACTTTCTGCATTATGTCATGATGCCCTCCGGGGCCAAAAAACAAGAATTGAAGGCGTGGCAGGACAGCGAGAAGAGGGACTGAAAGGAGAATGCAGCATGCCAGAATGAAGCCACGGAGCAGCTCTTAAACATTATAGAGCTACAAGCGGACAAGTCTCAGGCGCTACTAGCATTGCAAACCGAGCAGCTCCATGCCCGCCGTCCCCTGCAGCCTCTGTCACAATCCCCAGGCGTCACCAACACACTCTTATCAACCTCCTGGCTCCAGTCTGTATCTGCTGCATTCCACTCCTGCCCCATCACAGTCCAGCCCTGTGGAGTCCCAGTACCCATTGCACTCAACACCCATCCCTCTGCAGTTTAGCCCTGCTGAAGGACAGTACCCGCTGCACTGTACTCCAGAGGACAAAGTTGCACAGGGTATACCTGAACATACACAAATCTTTATACCACCCTGGGACCCCACCTTCTCCTGAGACCCTCCCTTCCCCCATCCCTCACAGTGCTGATGTGTTTTTTGTTTTGTTTTGTTTGTCTCTCTCCACCAGTTGTTGTTTTTTAATAAAATAATTGTTTTGGTTTGAAAGCAATCTTTATTCTATTAAATGAAAGCAAACAAACAGAGCCCTGCAAAACAATAGGCAATTTTCTTAAACCTTCATAGTGCATCATCTGCACCAATCACAATCATCTCCTGGCATTACAAGCACTGCACTCCCAATCACAGCAACAAATATTAGTAGCTTTCAGCTTCAAATTGCTGCCTCAAGGCATCCCTGATTCTTATGGCCCCACGCTGTGCCCCTCTAATAGCCCTGGTCTCTGGCTGCTCAAATTCAGCCTCCAGGCACTAAGCCTCAGCAGTCCAGCCATGAGTGCTTTCGCCCTTCCCTTCATAAATATTATGGCGTGTACAGCATGTGGCTATAAGCATAGGAATATTGTCATTAACCAGTTCCAGCTTCCCATATAGGCAGCACCAGCGGGCCTTTAAATGGCCAAAAGCACACTCAGTCATTCTGCACTTGCTCAGCCTGTTACTGAACCGCTCCTTGCTGCTATCAAGGTTCCCCCGTATGGCTCCATAAGCCATGGCATTAAGGGGTAGACTGGGTTTCCCAAGATCACAATGGACATTTCGACTTTCCCTATCGTGATCATGCACCTTTCTGGAGCAGGCTGTGTTAATGTCCATGAAATGCCCACAATGATCCACAGGCACCTGGAGAACCATAGAAAAATACCCCTTCCGATTAATGTATTCAGTGGCTATGTGGTCTGGTGTCAGAATTGGAATATGCGTGCCCCTCTGCAGTTAGGGAAGCGCATTTCTGCAAAGCCATCCACAATGTCACACATATTGCCCAGAGTCATGGTCTTTCGGAGCAGGATACAATTAATGACCCTACACACTTCCATCAACACGCATCCCACGGTCAACTTTCCTACTCCGAACTGGTTAGCGATCAATCGGTAGCAGCCTGGAATAGCCAGCTTCCACAGTGCAATCACAACACGTTTCTCCAATGACAGGGCCATTCTCATTCTTGTGTCCTTGTGCTGCAGGGCTGGGGTGAGCTCATCACACAGTTCCATGAGTGTGATTTTCTTCATCTGAAAGCTCCGCAGCCACTGCTTGTCATCCCAGATGTGCATGACGATGTGATCCCACCACTCAGTGCTTGTTTCCCACGCCTGAAAGCGGTGTTCCACTGTGGTAAGCACCTCCATGAATGCCACAAGCAATCTCGTGTCGTAGCTACTACACATGACGAGATCAATGTCAAACTCCTCTTGCTCTTGTAGTTTAAGGAGCAACGCGTTAGTGAGAGTGAGCAGCATATTGGTCCTGCAGACTACAGAGGCAGAATGCACAGTACACAAACCGTTGAAAGATGGCTCCAAATGCGGATGGAAGCACAGGGATTGCTGGGATGCAAAGCAATGCATCACGAGGCATTGGAACAGGACCCTGGATGTTCCATGACACTCTTTGCCTTCACACAACTCTTAGCGACAGAAGAGGAAGAGATGCTCTGTGGGATAGCTGCCCAGAGTGCACCACTCCAAATACTGCTGCTGCAAGTGTTAACACGCTATTGCACAGGCAGCTGACAGTGTGAACACACAATAGTAGTTTCCCTTCAGCGCTCTCTAAGTGGCGCTGTAACCTCCGGCGATGTAACTCTGCCAGTGGAAACAGTCAGTCTTCACTTCGGTCTCTAGACTCACTAGTGAGATAATGCAGTTGCAGGTTTGTCAGTTGCAGAATGATTTCCTCCACCTGCTGCTGTCCTGAGAAACTACAGGGACTCCACAATAGTTCTATAGATCCGCATGCAAGAGAATCTTCTTCCAGAAGAAAAAACTATCTTACAAAGAAAGTCTTCCCTTCCACCTCCCAACAAACATAATTACTTAACGTAATTACATAATAACATTGACCATAATTCAATGTTTTGAGGGGTGATGGTGATTTTATTTAGCAATGTTACTTACTGGATATAAGATATCTGCAGTAAAATTTATTCACTGCATCCAACACTCTTTCTTATTCTGAAAAAGTTACAGGGAGCTCATGCAAGCATTGGTTTTTGCAAACTGCAGACTATGGACAGGTGCCTAGAAAACAACTTCCCAAATGGACACAGCAATATGCTGCAGAGGCAGCATTAACACATGGCTTGTATCTTGATCGGGGACAGCTCCTGCAAATGCCAGTGACATTACAAGAGCATGGTGTGCTACATGCCAGGGCTGTTATGTGGCCAGGAAAGCTGCACAGGTCAGAAGCATGTGGACCATTCATTCCCCACAGAAAACTGTGTGTGCTACAAATGTGTGGATCCATCCCTCAGAAGCCTTTAGCTACATTTTTATGCTCACCATGAGGTCAATTGCAGAGGGCCCCTGGAGCTATCCCTGCACAACTTTTTGGAGAAGGCAGAGTCCCCAGTAGCCTTTTCTGCACTTCAGTCCTGCTGGCTGTGGTTTGTCTGGTATCGATGTACCACGAGACAACACCAAATTTTGCCTTGAGTGATTATTCTTATGAATTTCAAGGATTGCGTCTAATTAGAGAGAGCTACTCCAGAATACACATTAAAAAATTAATCCACACAGCAACAATCAAAGTGCCACATCTCCTGGATCAGCTTGGGTCATAGCTTTGTGTTATTTACAATGTAAGATGTGACTCTGTATGAAAGTTTCAAATATAAATATTTTTAAAGGTACAGTGGTCTGTACAGTAATAGGCTTCCCCCATTCTACATTTTCCCTTATGTTTGACACCCATTTCTCAGTGACATCTCTCCTATATCTCAGAGGGTCCCTTCTGCCAGAGACATATATAGTCCTCTAAAAGAGGCCACAAGCCATCAGCTACCTTTCAAACTTTAAGGTTTTAGTTGTTTCTTGCCTTCCTTACAGTATCTTAGCAAGCTAGTGATTGAGAACTCAGATCCTGTTTTCTATTTCTTTTTTTAGCAGGGTCCCCCTTTCTATGCTCTGGACATGTATAGAACCTGGTGATTTTCTACACTTGCAGTTCTTTTTCTTATGGTAGGAAATTGAGTTTTATTTCTTGGCTCTAGATATTGTAAATGCTCCTACACTGGCCGAAGATGGTACAAGTAGCTGGAAACAACAGCATCTCCAAGAACAGAAATGGAAGCCAGTGCTGATCAGCAGCCACCAAGACGGTACTTCTAGCAGCAGCAGGTTTTGGAAGAGACTCTTCTCTTTCAGAATTACAATCAAGAGACTGATTTACCTTTCATGTCTGAAGTATATTAATAATAGGTACCAGAATATGGACACATGAAAATTCTGCTCCTAGACTGTTGAATATCGCTGACCAAGACAGGTTTCCACATAACCATACATGTCATCCACCATAAAGAATATCAAGGACATAAAACTTGAGTACGTTGAAAGATCGGTGAAGAGAAAGATTGGAGCTCTGCATGAGATCTAGTATCCATGCTTCAGCCATGCATTTCCCTTTTGCTTTTACAGTATCACAGGGGGCCGTTTGTGGAGCTGAAATAACTGCAAGCTGTGGCCTTTCACAGAGTGGAAATGCAAATAGTAAAAACATCTCCTAAAAAAAGATACTCCGTGTACATGATGTACAAAGGGTCATTTAAGAGCACTAAATCCTCTAGTGCTTTGGCTTACATAGCTTCTCCTCCTCCAATTCCCTTTGTCATAGTTGTAGGTCCTGCACTAACATACCAGACCTTAAAATGTTGAGGTTTGTGCACACAGTACATTCCTATTTGACATTTACTAATTTCTCGCATGTTGAAAAGATTATTAATATGCAATGGTGCCAGCATACCAAAACAAACTCTTTTATGGAGGGTTCTAAATATCAATTTAAATCCATTGCCTATAGTCTAAAAACTCTTGCTCCCTTAGTTGAGTGCTCAGCTAAAAAACCTACATTCTTTGATGACATACTAATTTTGGAGAGGTTTTTATATGAAACGATCTGGCAGATATTAAAATGCTATAGCAAACCATGATGTTGCAGCTCAGGTTTCTCCTATGTGAAACCCCAAACCCACCAAGTGAAATGTCAGCTGCATTCCTTGAAATCTGAAGTGATTCTCTGGCTCCAGAGAACAATCACTGCACTGTTATTTCTAGGGAGCTACTACTTAAAAATGCCTGTGCCCATTTCTGGATGCTAGAGTGACAAATGTAAATGTATAGTGCCAGAGTCACAGCCCCACTCCTCTCAGGCAGCACAAAGCAAGCAGAAACTGCCCACGGCTCCCCAAATGAGGATTCCTCTGAGACTGGGGAGGCCCATCAGGAATACTTCGATCATAGTCTGACCATGCCACACTCCAGCTATTCGCAAGCTGGCCGACAACCTCTTTGGGAATTTTGTCAACAGGCATTAGTTAGAGCAGTCCCTAGGCTGTTTTCACTAGAGCTGGGGTTGGGGTTGGCACAGAAGCCAAGACAAAGAAAACCTAGCTAATAGTTCTGCTGAGCTGAGGCAGCAGGGCCCAGAACTGGATCATGGCTGCCAAGTTCAGGGCAGCTCTGTATGTGATTATGTATGCAAATTTAATGGGTTAATTTGAATATTTGAAAATAATTTGCAGGCAACCAAACATCAGCTTTAACAAAATTATGCACATTTAGTTCAGATGAAATGTGTCACTTTGACAGCCTTGGCCAATGCTAGGAAAAAAGGCAAGCACGGAAGCCACTGGAAACAGAGACTTCCAAGGCACAACTATGTTCGGGCATATTTGCTGGTAACAGAGTTCTACCATGACCTTATTGCACAGGGCAGACAACATGATTTTACCTAACAGCAGCATTAGAGCCGTGTTATTGCCTCATGCACAGGCAAAGGTAAGCTATACCACAGGTTGCTAACATGGTTCTTTATACTTCCTTGTTAATGTAAGATTGTAAGCTCTTTGGGGCAGGACCTGTCTCTTTGTTCTGTGTTTGTACAGAATCTAACACAGGGGGGTGCTGGTCCATGCCTGGGGCTCCTTGGCACTACCACAATGCAAATAATATTGGTTCTCCCAAAAGGAGAAACCAAGGCTGGGTGATTTTTTTGTTCACAATATGTTTTCACACAAAAAAAAAAAAAAAAAAAAGATTTGGATTGATTGAAACATTTCACAAATTGTTGTGGTTGAAAAAAGCTAAACAAAAATTCCTAAAAAATCAAAACATTTGAAACAATGTTTCAATTCAAAATGTCTTTGTTTTTAAATTTCTTTCAACGTTGTTAAAAACTATTAAAAATCCTCAAAACTGAAATAAAAAGTTTTATTTTAGGTAAAATGAAATAGACACCTCCGACCCCCTAACTTTTCCTCTAAGTTTCCTTGTGGGTCAACTTGAAGATGCTATTTTTTTTTAATTGCCAGTGAACCAAAAAATTAGATATTTAGCCCACCCTAGAGAAATCTTACATACAATATAACCTGTGCTAAGTCAGTTCCTAACTGTGGCCACCCATCCCACTAGCTGGCAAACACTACAGTGTCATTAGCAAAGCCGACACACACCTTCTTCAGTAGAAGTACTCTAGCAGTCTGAAATCACGCTATCAATGCTGCTATTGCATTTTGACTATAGATCTGTGAAGACTAACAAGGGCAGAGACAGCTTTTTTTTTTTAAATCAGGGGTTCTAAAGTCAAAAAAATAAAATAGCTGTTTAATATTGCTGTAATGAGTAGATTTGTACCATGACTAAATGTGCCCACTTTCAATAAAGTCATAAACAAGCTTCTGTTCCAAACTCAGTGTTTCTTTTATTTATTAATGCAATTTAGCCACCAAAAGCTCCCAGTTGTCTACACCCATGATTGAGCAACTTATGAAGTATTTTTTTAATGAAATGTTTTTTATTCTCATTTGTTCCAGAGGATTCACTTTTCTCCATAAGCAGTAAAATCACTGGGAAATCCTGTGAATACAATGGCACCACCTACCACCACGGGGAACTCTTTGTGGCAGAAGGGCTTTTTCAGAATAGACAACCCAACCAGTGTGCTCAGTGCAGCTGCTCAGTAAGTAAGAATTTCATTGAACCCTGCTGTATGTTTTGCTAGATTCTCTTTGCTAGGAGACCAGCATATTGAATCTTAACTAATGTACAGTAGTACCTGAGCAGTGGAGGCTGAAAGTCAGTAGTGAACAGTGACATATAAAAGCATAATCAGAGCCAATATGCAGCACCAGGTAAATACCATTCTGCCTCCTACTCCAAACACAGTAAACAAAATCTACCCCATTGTGAACACTCTGTACGTGACCCCACACTGCACACACTTAAAGTAGTTAGGTGGCTGGTAGAATATTGCTACTTGGAGTATATATAGTTTTATGTCAACCGGACTATGGAAAGTTCAACACTGGCTCTCTAAAAGAAGCCAGAATTATTCTAAATCCAATAAAGATTCCTACAAGTGGGAACTGGATGGCTCATGGGATTGACAATGGGCCACAGAACTTTAACCCACTAGGTCATCAATTCAATTTGCAGTAACCAATAGTTGTCACCTTCCAGTGACTGTTCAAAGCCACTCTGTGAACTGAAATAGGTTCAGTCTATGCACCCCTTCCTGGACAAATATTGGCCACATTTGGACCTTCATTTGATCAAGTCACCAGCAAATTTTGCATTAAGGAACCATCTCGGTAGCTGTCTGGCCCAACAGGTCAAGTACTGAATGGACCTGGAGATTACACTACTGGGTCACTGCTAAATGCAGTCCCTCCAGGTCAAGGCTGAAACTCACTGATGGGGTAGTGAGTTGGAAGCTTGCACTATGACAACGCCTGCGTTGTACCTCTTGTGGGTTGAGTCTTCTGGTATATGTTAGGCACATTTCCTGAGCACTATATTCTGTAGAATGGTTTGTTAATGTTTTATGTTTTTAGAAAAACAGTTAAGGAATACTTTTCAGTGCAATATCCTGTTTCTGTAGGTGGGCAAACTATAGCCTGTGGGCCACACCCGGTCTGCGGGCCCCTCCTGCCAGGCCCCTGAGCTCCTGCTCTGGGAGGCTCACCCCGGGCCCTCCCTCGCCCCCCCACCCCCCGCAGCCTCAGCAGGCCGTGCCGCTGGCACAATGCTCTGGGCGGTTGGGCAGCGCAGCTGCAGAGCCGCAGCCTGATCCGGTGCTCTGTGCTGTGTGGTGGCTGGCTCCAGGCAGCGTAGTAAGGGGGCAGGGAGCAGGGTTGGATAGAGGGAAGGGGAGTTCAGGGTGGTAGTCGGGGACGGGAGTGTGGATAGGGATCGGGGCGATCAGAGGGCAGGGAACAAGGGGGTTGAATCGGTGCAGGGAGCAGTCAGGAAGGAGTGGGGGTTTGATGGGGCAGCGGGGGCAGCCAGGGGCAGGGGTTTTGGGGGCACTCAGGGAGGAGGGGTGGTTGGATGGGGCTGGAGTCCGGTGGAGGACAGTCAGGAATAAGAGAAGGGGTTGGATGGGGTGGCAGGGGGCAGTCAGGGTGTGGGTTGCTGGGGTGGTCAGGGGAGGAGGAGGATGGGGTGGATGGGGCAGGAGTCCCTGGTGGGAGGATAGGGTGCGGAGGCTGGGCCACACCTGGCTGTTTCGGGAGGCACAGCCTCCCCTAACCAGCCCTCCATACAATTTCCAAAACCTGATGCGGCCCTCAGGCCAAAAAGTTTGCCCGCCCCCGTTCTAGATGTTAGAGTGGCACATATGTTAATGTACAGAGCCAGATTCAAATCTGTATAAGGGCTTGTCTTCACTACTGGGCTATGTCGACCTAAGTTACACTACTCCAGCTACGTGAATAATGTAGATGGAGTCGACATAGCTTAGGTCAATTTACTGCAGTGTCTACACCGCACTGCATCAACAGGAGGCGCTCTCCCATCGACTTACGTTACTATTCTCTGAAAGATGGAGTACTGGAGTTGACAGGAGAGAGCTCAGGTGTCGATTTATCAGGTCTTCACTAGCCCCGCTAAATCGACACCTGCTGCATCGATTGCGGCAGCATGGATCTCCCTGGTAGTGAGCATAAGCCTAAAATGTAAATGCATAATACCTATGAATCAATGCAGAAATCATTTCTTAATTGTCTTTGTTTTTAATGGCAGGAAGGGAACGTGTATTGTGGCCTGAAGACTTGCCCTAAATTAACATGCTCTTTCCCAGTTTTTGTTCCAGAGTCCTGCTGCCCAGTTTGCAGAGGTAAAATCTACTATGTAAGCAAAAGGATACT
This sequence comes from Chelonoidis abingdonii, assembly GCF_003597395.2. NCBI lineage: Eukaryota > Metazoa > Chordata > Testudines > Testudinidae > Chelonoidis > Chelonoidis abingdonii. The sequence continues at coordinate 87,441,783 of NC_133776.1, forward strand.
GTCTGCAAGCATGCACATTCACCCATTGCAGAGGGAGTTTGGAAATTAAACATTGTATTTCAGCAGATGTGTCATTTTTTGTTTTGTTTTCCTAAATTGAAACAAACAATTAATACAGCAGAAGCAACATTACAATAATGAATTGAAACAAGGATGCAAAGTATTAAAATATCTGCCACCTTTCCAGTAGATGAGCTTTGAAATATGAACATGTATGTATCCTGCAAGTGCCCAGACTTGCTCTCATCATAAAAAGAAACAGTTCTTAGGATACGATCAATTCCCCAAGTAAAATAAGTGCTAATCTACATTCATGTATCTCTGGTATTGTATTAGCAAGCCTGTGTGAGATCCTAAAGCAGCTCTCATGTAAACACAGGGAACTTAATTCTGGAGATCAAAACCCTAAATCTGGGCCTCTAAATTTCGCAGGTGAGACCTTCTTTATAATTGTATCTTACCTATATGTTTATATTGGGGCTTGTGTCACCCACCACCATTCCATATGGACCAGATTTTTAAAGGTACATAGCTACCTAAATATGCAAATCATCACTATATTTTATTAGGCAACTTGGATTTGAAGCTTTCTGCACTCAGACTGGCAAAGGTGATGGTCCCTGTCTCATGGCAGGCAATCTAGCAAATTACTATTTAACAGTCAATGTGCTGAGTGTGCAATAAAATAAACATTAGCTAATCATCTGCTCCTGGTGTCTGTTCCCTGATAGCTATTTTTAGCTTCCTGGGATGGTAGCACATAATTTTACTTTATATGGTGACTTGGATTTGGAACTGACCGGTTATAATCACAAAAAAATCAAACTGAGTTTCAAAGCACAAAGCATCGTGCCTTAGTTACGCAGTGCACTAGGATTATACTGGAAAAGTCAGCCACCTAAAACAGGAGAGGACAGTCACTAAAGAGAAAAAAAGCTAATCAGAAGTAGGAAATTGAGGGCAAGATGTGGGGGGCATTAGGCAAGACAGGTTATGCAGTAAAAGAGATTCAGAGCCTGCAATGGCCTTTGAGAAGACTCTCTACGTTTGCATAGTGGTTTTTAAAATGCTTTTTTATAATAGTTTCTTAAAAGTAACATTTCCTTCCTAACTACCCTTGTCCTTTTCAATCTAGCACATGCTGATTTATCCTTCCCCTGCGATTCTTATGAAGCACAAGCCTGAGCAATTTGTTTGCATGAAGATATGAGCATAGCCTCAGGGAGAGGGATCTGTTAGTTAATTTCTACTCCCTGGAAGGACAAAGAATATTAGTAACTTATGAACAGAACACTTAGAAGCCCTCTGCATTTTCAAATTAGTCCTTTTCCTACTGACTAGAGATGGCTCCAAGCCATAAAGTCCAGCTCCTGATTTGGGGGCACATGCTGCTACCATGGAGTTCTGTGGTGCAAATGTGGGGCCATTATAAAGCTTACATTACATAAACATGTCTAATAAAAGACAGATCTAAACACCAAAGTTTGTGGGTGTTCAATTCCAAATCTGTCTCCCCAGTAGATAACCCTCCCGCCCCATTCCTGTCAGTCATCCTTACAGGTCTTTAAACAATTAAATATCAGTCAAAGCGTTTTTTTGGTGCCACATCCTCCCCTCAAACGTAACAGATTCCATTCCATCATTGCTCCCTCTCAGTGCTAGTGATCAGTGCACATTGGCTTGTAGGAGTTTACATTTCTAAAGCTGTTTTTACAAAGACTTTAATGGAAGCTGAGATTTTTTGTTTACATTTCTGAATTCCCCCAGATCATGGGGTTGGGTTTTGAGGGGCCAAAGCCTTGATCTGAAGTTCCTCTAGTTGCTTCTCTAAAGCATTTTAATTCCTCCTACATCACAAAGCACAAATGGCAAGTGCCTAAGCTAGGGGCACCAGAACAAGGAGGATCAGGGGACCATGGCCCCATCCCTTTTAAAAGTAGGAGGGGTATGCCTTCCCATTTTGACCTGCCTTAAGGGTGAGCAATGGGAGGGAAGGGGCAGAGAGGAGCAAGCAGCAGGTGGGGCCTCAGGGGGAAGAGGCAGAGCAGGAGGGTGGGGCCAAGGTTTGGGTGCTGGTGTCCCCACCCCACTTCTAGGGAGTTTCCTGAGCTCCTGGGCTAATCTCTTTGATTCCACAAACATTCTTCTAACACACAAGTCAACATTTCCTTCCAGTGTTCACTTCTTTGTTATGAGCATCCTAAGTGATATGAGCCCTATCCTGGGGACAGGGCTACCTACCTGTACTCCTTCTCCTGGCTGTTTGTCTACATCAGTGGTTTTCAACTTTCTCATTTGAAGACCCTCTAAAAATCTTCAAATGGGGGTGTGGACCCCTTTGGAAATCTTAGTCTGCTGGCCCCCAGGTGTCCCCGGACCACAGGTTGAAAACCACTGGTCTATGTCAACGGCAGAGCTGTACAGTTCATGATGGTTGGCCGAGCTATAGGAATCTACTGGCTGACATTAGAGCCAGTCCTACTAGTTCCGTTTCTCATATAGCCTGATATATGTTACTGCACCTGGCTCCCTCTTGCCTGTGTGTCCAGGGAGTAATGCATTCAGAGTGGCTGTTGCATTTATTTTGTGTTGGATTTTTTTAAAAAAGAAACTAATTCGTTCAGAATAATATTTGAGAAATAAAATTTGGTAACTCAGTATGTGAACTCGACAGTAAGCAAAAAGGGGGAAACAACCCTTAAGGACAATGCAACACAAAAAATGTACTTTGTTCTTTATATGATGAATGTAGTTTAGTATTGACTGAGGCTAATATTTCATAGCAAATTAGGAAAATGTCACATAGATTGTAAGTTCTTTGTACTCAGGGACTGTCTTTGTTCCATGATGGATTTTTTGCCCAGAATGGCAGCTTCTGTGATACAAATAATATATTTTGTAAAAGTAATGGTGTCTTAGTAAGATGTGACCTCACTGCAGCTCTGCCTCAGTCTTTGGTCTCATTCAGCTGTACAGAATTCTCATAGGCATTTCTAAGGCATTGCACAATTACTCCCGTAACTGTTTATTTCACACACAGGAGATGGAGAATTATCATGGGAACATTCTGATGGGGATATCTTCCGGCAACCTGCCAACAGAGAAGTCGTAAGTGTGTCCTGTGTAATCAGAAAACCTGTTTTCCTGCTGAGCCACACACATACACGGGATGATTACTCTAACTCTTCACCAGTTCTGCCTTGGCATAGGAATACCTGGCAGAAAAATTCATAGTAGTGACAATACCTTTTTCCATTGAATCTCTGTTTACTTTTAGCTCTTTGTACCCAGCTGAAAATCTCTGATGATCTTGAAGAAATGACAGAGAAAAATTCTCTTGTGATAGATTGGAGCCCCCTCTCCTGGCCCCCTAGACAGAAACTTACACAGGATGCTCTGAAACCAATACAGTACACTTCCCATGTCAGCTCTCATGAGCTAAAAGGTGCTGCTAGGGAACCGAGGGCAGAATGGGCATCTCTCTTACAAAAGAATACTTTGTTTTCTGTTTCCTCGGTAGTGATTTCTCACGCCTGCTCTGTCCATAATCCCTCTTTCCCACTTTGCTATCCCTTCTCCTCCTCTTTCACTATTATATTCTACTTTTCCTTCTAAAATCATTTGTGGTTCATGGACTGTTGAGATGGCAGCCCGTGATCAGATGATGTCTAACATCTCCCACAATGATTGTTAGAAAAAAAATCCAGTGTCCTTTGTTAAAAAAAGTTAGCACCAGAGGAAAGGGGAACATTGTTTATTTCCTGTGGTTCACAGTGTATTTTGTTGCCAGACAAAATTTCTATATCCATTTCTGTGGCACCTGACTCAGCAACAGCCAGGGACCCTGTCTGAAGAGCACTACGAATGCTGGAAAATTCATCATTGCTAATACCAAGTAAATACTTAGCAATATATAGGTCGTATTTCATATGCTGTAGCTGTTTGGATACTATTATATCTGCCAGTGCTCAATAGTCACAACAGTAGAACAAAATGCCACATTATAAAAAGATAGACCCAGTGAATGGGTCTGACTCTTCATTGCTCTGCACCTTGTTTAGTCAAGTACCTTGCACTGCTACAGAATGAGTGCAGACTATGGCCCAACTAGACAGTAGCGCATTGCAGCCACCTTGTAAATAACCACAGCAGGTGCAGAGCAAAGGAGACTCTAGCCCTGTGTGCGCATCACCACTAGGACGCACACGTGACTGACCCAGGTTATCTCTGGATCTTGTTACGGAGATTTTACTGATTCTCTTGCACTTTACTGAGCAAACATGTGCAGCTAAGGCCTGATCCAAAGCTAACGGAAAGATCCCCATTGACTCCTGCAGACTTTGGATCTGATTCTTGTGCATACCATACCTGAATAAATGGTTTGTCTGCCATGTGAGCGTTACTTTTAAATAGTAGTAACACACTTATTTTCCAGTTATCATGCCTGAGGTTTATGAATTCACTCCAGGGGCTAGATCAATCTATGGTGCAGCTTTATTGCCTCCAGGGTGAAAATTAACCATCAATAATACAGCCTGGCAGTGTTGATTTTTATAACAAAATTTGGAGAGAGCACATGGAATTTTTAAGCATTTGGAGCACAAAATAAATGTATGCCCATGGTCTCTGGTAAGTTTTAGGGTTGTTCAAAATAAAATAGTAATCTTACAAGGAAGTTAACAAAACAAACAAACAAACTTCAGTCATGCCTTTGGGTATTTTTGGAAAAAATCCTCCAAAACAACCATGATATTTTGTTTTGAAAAACAGAGTCACTGCAGAGGCTTTTTTCACCTACAGATCTCTCAAGGTTTCCCAGCTGATGGACTTAGAGCTAGATTCCAACAAGGTGCTGCTCAATCTGAGCAACAGTGGTTGAATCTGGCTTTATGAGTGTATGTGACTCTGGCTCTATAGTGAAATGATCAGATGCTGCCTGCCCTCCTGCTTCTCATTACACATATTGGACTATTCTTGGGCCATATTCAGGGATGCTGTAAAAAGTAGTTTGGATGCAGAAGGCTATAATGCCTGGGGTCAAATACCTACAGTTTAACCCAGGTTAATCTCAAGCACCTGCATGAGTCTCTTTCCAGCAAGGAAGAAGTGAATTTTGAGATTTAGCACCTCACTGACATCAGTGGCAAAACTCACATTGACTGCAAAGGAACCCTTAATGCAGACAGTTTACATGCAAAGTTCAGCTCTCCAATTGCTTCACTTGAATGAAACATTTACATTCTTGTTCTTTTTGTCTCCACACAGAGGCATTCATACCATCGCTCCCATTACGACCTGTCCCCCAGCTCTACTAGACAGGTTGTCAACATTCCACGATTTTCCAGTGGCAGGAGTAACCGTGGAGTCCTACCTGACCCCCAGCAAGCTTCAGGAACTATAGTACAGATTGTCATTAACAACAAGCATAAGCACGGACGAGGTAAGGAGAAGTCCTTTTAGCAATACTACTTGGAGTCAGGTCTCAGCCATTTATAGTTCTCAAAGAATTCTTAGTACATAAAGGGGGAGACCCTTTGAGCGAAGAGGAACTTCCCCTTTTACATCTGTGTTGAACAAAGCTGTTATCTAGTATTCAGGCCAGCAGTTTCACCACCACCCCTCATCCCCCCCACCACCCCCATTTAAACTTTGATTCTGTTTTTCAGAGATCAATACAATACTTCATATCAAAGATATATGTAAAATAAAGCCCTGAGAGATAGAGACATTCCAGTAACATAACATAATATGTCTTTTAGCCTCTGAGAGGCTTATTACATTATGGGAACATTAGGACCTCAAGCTCATATGGAAAACCTTTTTAGAAGCATGACTCAAAGATTATACTAAAAAAGTGGAGTGGGGGGAATAACAAAATCCCCAATTTAAAAGGGGCAGCAGATTTTATGTCCTAGCAAAAGGACATGATGCTGCAAGGTGCTGAGTGCACTCAATTCCTATACATTTCAACAGAGCTACTTGTGTAGCAGGAAAGTATTATTTAAGTGAATAATGGTCTGCAGGATCAGGCCCAAATAGTAATAAAAGAATTAGCTATAGAAGAGCAACTATACACAAAACCCAGAGTACCGTACACTCAAGAATGTCTCTCGAAGAGTTAAAAGCCTTTGTGTTATAGCCAACTAATCCTTTAAGGTATTAACTAACAGAAGGAATGTTGGCCATAGGATCTTTATTATCCACCTGAACAACCATGAAAACACATTCAGATCATGCCAGTGTTTTATGCTGAAACTAGGAACAGGAATCTCCACTCAGTGCAAGATCTCTGACGTCCAGTTCACACATGAAGACATCAAAGCAATTTCTAACTGATTTGTTTCAGCAAATAAAAAGCAGACAAATGAACAGCACATTGCTCTGTGCCGTTTAGTATCAGTGATAGCTTTAGGAGCTTGCTGCCCAGACAGAGTCTAAGAGGTCTCTGTAATGGAAATTAGAATGGTGACTATGTACTCTCTTTTGTTCTCTACAATTAGAATGTTATTAATTAATGCACATGCTTCCAGAGATACATTTTATAAACCTAAAAATAAACCAGTTATACTGACATGCAGATTTGATGCTATTACATGGATACAGAATTACATTTCTATGCAGACCGTGGTTAAAGCAGACCATTTGGGAACTAGGGTTCTATTTGCACAGTGACTACAGACTGTCACTTTGGACTAATTATTTAACCTGTCTGTGCCTCCATTTATCCATCTGCAAAATTGGGATAATGTATCTATAGTCAACATATCCCTGACTACAGTACAGAGAAGTTGTGAGGTTTAATTTATGTTTGTAAAGCTTTTGGAGCTCTCTGGCAGGAAAAAAAATGATATAAAATTAGTATAAATATACTACTAAAGCATGTAAGAAGGTTAATTATAACAATAGAGTAATTAATCCCGTTTTATGTAACCTTCCCTTTTTTCTCGTCATTCTGTTTTGTATACAGAGAACACTTCATTTGCTTTCATGAGAGAAAAACTGTTTCCCCTTCTAAAATGAAAACAGTTCTTAAGAAAAAGTAATAAATTATTAAACCAAATGATGGTATAACACCCATGAAAGACAATACATTATGAAGAACACCCATCATAAATCTTGGTAACTTAGTAACACATAAGCCAGTTACTCACATCTGTTACCAGTTAGATGTAAATTTAAGATTACAGATAAAAATTAAATTGCTTTTGAAAGTTACAGGCAAAAGAGGAACATATTTTACAAATAAAAGCATTAATAAAAAATGATGGCATATTAGAAGAATTAGAAATATTTACAGCATATCCAAGCTTGATTTTAATTGCTTTTTGAAATCAAACAGTGCCCTCTCTTTCACCTCTTTTGGTTAGTCTGTATTTTTCAGTGTGTTTATGAAAATGTTTAAAACAGCAAGGTTTATAGGGCAAATTCAGCCTTGGTGTACACTGGTGCTACTCCCATTAACTTTTGCCAGCTGTTAATTTGTGCAGTGTCCTTTTGCCTGCCTACTTCCCTACCTTGCAGGAGTGTAGTGAGAATAGATCCATTAAAGATGGAGGCATTCAGATATTGGTGTAATGGGTGTCCTTAGATAAGTTTCAATATCATCTGCAGCCTTTCAACTTAAAGCCTCCTTTTGTGTTTTGAAATTACAAATACCAAGTCTACAAACACCCAAAGTATATTTGGGAAAAAATATGGAAGTGATCAAATTCCATTTTCTAATCATCTCCTCCTTTGCTCTGTCCATGTCATGGAGTGGAGGGCCCCTCTGGAAAGTAGCAAAGTGTATGGGTGACAACATACTAGCTTGAATAAACAGTGTTCACCGACTGACAAGAGAAGCTGAGCTGGAGGTTCAGTAGGAAGTGCCGTGATGCTGAGAACTAGAGTATTGTCCTGGGCCTGGTCTACACTACCCGTTTAAATCGATTTAAAGAGTGTTAAATCAATTTAACGCTGTACCCGTCCACACTACAACGCCCTTTATATCGATATAAAGGGCTCTTTAAATCGATTTCTGTACTCCTCCCCGACGAGAGGAGGAGCGCTAAATTTGATATTAACATATCGGATTACGGCTAGTGTGGACGGAAATCGACGTTATTGGCCTCCGGGCGGTATCCCACAGTGCACCACTGACCGCTCTGGACAGCAATCTGAACTCGGATGAAGCGGGCAGGTAAACAGGAAAAGCCCCGTGAACTTTTGAATTACATTTCCTGTTTGCCCAGCGTGGAGCTCTGATCAGCACGGGTGGCGAGCAGTCTCAAATCCAAAAGAACTCCAGCATGGACCGTACGGGAGATACTGGATCTGATTGCTGTATGGGAGACAAATCTGTTCTATGAGAGCTCCGTTACAGAACACGAAATGCCAAAGAGTTTGAAAAAAAACTCCAGGATACACAGCGCTGCGTGACAAGCGTAACGGGAAGCCAGAGAACTCAAATGGACGCTCATGGAGGGAGGGAGGGGGTACTGAGGACTCCAGCTATCCCACAGTCCACAGCAGTCTCTGAAAAGTATTTGTATTCTTGGCTGAGCTCCCAATGTCTGTAGGTTCAACAGTGTCTGGCGTGGTTCAGGGAATAGCTCCTCAGTTTCTTCCCCCCCACCACCACGTGAAAGAAAGGGAAAGAAATCATTTCTTGACTTCTTTCAATGTCACCCTATGTGTACTGAATGCTGCTGGTAGATGCGATGCTGCAGCAGTGAAGAGCAGTATCCGCTCCTCTCCTCTCCCCCTCCCTGTGGTAGACGGTGCAGTAGGACTAGTAACCGTCCTCATGAATATCTAACATGTTGACATGAGGCCATCATTCCTGGTTACTCCCAGTAGATAGGACAGAACGGCTAATAACTAGCTTCATCATAGCAACTGGGGGGGCTTCAGCCCCCTCCCTTTCCTGTGTAAAGAAAAGATTCTGTACTGCCTGGACTGTCATAGCAGCAGCATGCTGGCTCCTCTCCCCCACGACCGCTTAATGTCCTGCCTGGACTATCATCGCACCAGGAGGCTGCCTCCCCCTCATTTTATGTCACTAATCAGTGTTTCTTATTCCTGCATTCTTTATTACTTTCATGACACAAATGGGCAGGACACTGCCACGGTAGCCCAGGAAGGTTGGGGAGAAGGGAAGCAACGGGTGGGTTGTTGCAGGGGCACCCCCTGTGAATACTGACACGGAGCAGCTGTGCTCTCTGATACACTGGTCCTCTAATACACTTGCCCCTTATTCTAGGCAGGACTGACTCTATTTTAGAAACCATAAGGAGGGATTGACTCTGGGGAGTCAATCCAATTTTGCTTTTGCGTTGCGCCCCTCGGCCGATTTCAGCCAGGGGCACTCATGATAGCAGCGGACAGTACAGAGGGGAGAGATAACCGTCATTTCATTTCCAGTTTACTCTGGGCAGTAGACGGTACAGAACGAACTGGTAACCATCTCTGCTATCATGCAAAAGCAAGTGAATGCTGCTGTGTAGCGCTGGAGTATTGCCTCTCTGTCGTGGCATCCAGTACACAATACGGTGCCGGATAAAAAAAAAACAAACGCTGAACGGGCTCCATGGTTGCCGTGCTATGGCGTCTGCCAGGGCAATCCAGGGAAAAACGGCGCGAAAGGGATTGTCAGCTGATGTTTTCCCGGAGGAAGGAATGACTGACGACATTTTTACCCAGAACCACCCCCGACAATAATGATTCAACCCAGAATTCCAAGGGGCGGGAGAGACTGCGGGAACTATGGATAGCTACGGAAGAGCTACCCACAATGCAACGCTTCAGAAATCGACATTAGCCTCGGACCATGGACACACAACGCCAAATTACTGTGCCTAGTGTGGCCACATGAAATCGAATTTATAATATCAGTTTTATAAAACCGATTTTAGCTAATTCGATATTATCCCGTAGTGTAGACGTGGCCCTGGTTGCAGGCTGAAATTCTGGGGCAGGAGCCAGTTCAAAGGGGTGGAGTGTGCATGAGAAGCTAAGATCATAAAAGCCAACTAGTGGGAGTAAATGGTCCCCAACAAAATTGGGCACACACTGGAAGAGAGTGGTCAAATTCTGCACTCCATCTCACTCGCTGAAATACCAGGGCACCCTCACGGATAAGTGAGGCCAGAATTTTGACCAAATTGCACAGAAAAAGGTGATCAAAGGCTCAATCCTGTTCCCTTTGAAGTAAATGACAAAACTGATCAATGGGAGAAAGGCTGGGACAGAAATCACTAGCGAAAAATACACTTCCAAGCAGAGGTGCGTCCTTTAGTCATGAATGAAACATTGCCTCAAACCAGTGTGCATGCACTAAGGCAGAGATTGTAGTTCAACTATGGACCTGTTGGGGCCTTACTGTACAATGAATATTCATTTTCTGCCTCTCTTCTATTCTGTTATAGTCTGTGTTTCAAATGGAAAAACATACTCACATGGTGAGTCGTGGCATCCTAATCTCCGGGCCTTCGGAATTGTAGAGTGTGTGTTGTGTACCTGCAACATCACCAAACAAGAATGTAAGAAAATTCATTGTCCGGATCAATATCCCTGCAAATACCCTCAGAAAATAGAAGGAAAATGCTGTAAAGTCTGTCCAGGTAAAACAAAGAATAGATCACAGACTGCCTTTTTGCTATGGATTTTAAGGGGTCTTTTGATCATGACGACACCTGATGAAATGAGCAACTTTATATCTGTTGCTATATTTTGTCTTGAGGGAAATCTGGGCATGATAATAGATCTAGCACCCTATCTTGCAAGCCATCTCATTCATTTCATTTCCACAGGTAGAGGACACCAAGGATTGGGCTCACCTTCCGGTCTCTTTTTCTTCTCTCTAGCGTTAGTGTGACATGTGGACATCTATTTCAGAAGATTATATCTCCCCCTCCCCATCAAGTAGAGATTCATTATCTCCCAGACAATAAGTCAAGGAGCATCTCTCATTCTCCCATTTACAATACTCACAGAGCTTTCCATTTGTTTTCTAGCTTGGGATATTTATACCATTGTACTATAATAAAGGTTTTGTTTTGCAAAACACAGCAGTAGTTTTAAAAGTTTTGGTCATAACATTATTTGTGCTAATAATGGAACTGGATCCTTAGAATAAGCACTAATGCTATGACAGCTTATCATAGCACTGTGGGAAAAATCTAAATCACTTGATTAGCTTGTTGTAGGATATTAGAAAAAATGTGTAAAGAAAACAAACTACTTAGAAATTTGCTAACTCCTCTTATGATATCTTGCCAGGTGCCTAACTCCTAAAAAAAAAAAAAAATGAGGAATCCTTGTGGCACCTTAGAGGCTAACAAATGTATTTGGGCATAAGCTTTCATGGGCTAGAACCCACTTCATCAGATGCATGGAGTGGAAAATATAGGAGCAGGTATAAATATATGAAAAGATGTGATCTGCCTTACCAAGCGTGAGGTCAGTCTAATGAGACAATTCAATTGGCAGCAGGATACTAAGGGAGGAAAAATAACGTTTGAAGTGGTAATGAGAGTGACCCATTTCAACGATCCCTCGTTGTTTTTGCTGATACGGACTAACACGGCTACCACTCTGAAACCTAACTCCCATCTATAGCTTTAAAATTTTCCCACAACACATTTAGCCCCTTTTTGTGTTTAGTTCTGTGATGCACTGGCAGAAACACTCTGAGAAAATGAATGTCAGAGCCACATGCATACATCATTTACAGAGCACCTGCTAGCAATATGTTATTAGAAGGGAGACTGGTTCAGTGCACAAGGAGACAGGAGAACTAGGTTCAAGTCCCAGCTGTGTCCCTGACTCGTGATATAAGGAGACTCAATTAACTGCCCTGTGTCTCAATCATCTTATGTGTAAAAAGGGGATGATACTTTACATCACAGGGGGGTTGTGAGGCTTAATTCAATTAATAAGTAAAGAAGTGAGAGCCTGACATGTAGACATGCTGAGCATCCACAACTCCTCTTGTAGTCAATGGAAGATGAGGGCACTCCAAAAAATCTGGCTAAGCACCTGGGATGGAAATGCTCTAGAAGTAAAAAATTTGTTATCTAGATTTCAGATCAGTCTCTAACTCCTGAATGTCACCCATAGCTATAAAAAAAAAAAGCTAGATCTTTTTTCAAAGTCTTGTGTGTTAAGATAAAACATACTAAATACAAATCCAAATTGTTTTATTGTTACTAGGTCTGAGCATTAAAAAGGGAGAGCAAAAACAGAATTTCATTAAGTAGTCTGGACTCCACTGGAGAAGGACTTGAAAGACCACTTCAGAGGAACTCCCTACAATTAAGCTAAACTTGTTGGGCAGCACGAATCTAGTAAGTTGCGAGGAGCATTATTAAAGCTGTATCATGTTTTGCTTACAGAAGAGATGCCAAGTCAGAGCTTTGACAGCAAAGATTATTTTTGTGGTGAAGAGATGCTTCCTGTCTATGAATCTGTTTTCATGGAGGAAGGAGAAACCATTAGAAAAATCGCAGTGGAAATAGAAAAGCCACTTCAAATAGAAATACATGTGTGGACAATAAGGAAAGGTAAGTAGGTCAAGTTCTCTTAAAATAGTGCTTCTCTTTTTCTAACCTCAGGAAAAAGTTACAAATTCTTGCCACTCAGGACTTTATAGCTGTTCCAATTCTTTACATTTGGGGCATTTGACACTTACCTGGTAGCAGTGATAGAACTCTAGTCCTCCTACTACAAAAGCATAAATTGCTAATGCTTGTGCCAAACTCCCTTGTTGTTAGCAGTATGGGGTCTATCATATGCACTTGAGCTGTTCTGATTTTGACCAACAGAAGGCAGTAGCCAGTTCGATGCCACCATCCTATGGAGGGGGACAGCAGTGGCAGGGAGACCATGGTGCATCATGGGAGATGTAGGCCAACCAGTGAGCCTGGCCTATTGAGGCAAACAGGAGCACACAGCTCCCAAATTACAACTCCCATGAAGCACTATAGCCATAGGTGCTGGAGCTGAAAGTGCTGGGGGTGCTGCCACACCCCCTGGCTTGAAGTGGTTTCCATTGCAGATACACAAATCTGCACTTACGGAAAAAGTTCCATAAGCTAGAAATAGGAGGGTTTTGTTGGGTTTTTTGGCGTAATGATCAGCTGTACGTTTCCGACGTACACAAAATTCAAGTTACGCAAGGCATTCTGGAACGGAACACTTGCGTAAGTTGGGGAGTGTCTGTATATACAGGGTTTAGTTTGGTTCAATGGCTCTCAGCATCCCCACGATACAAATTGTTCCAGCATTCCTGACCATAGCAGTGCTGCAGAATCAAAATTCTTCAGGTTTTGGCCAAAATATTTTGGATTTTGATTTTTCACAGAAAACTTGTTTTCTGTGGAAGGGAAAAGAATCTATGTTATGACCAGCTCTAGTCTTAACCCTAAGCACAGACTTCCAACCCTTTCAGACCACTCCCTACAATTGCCCAAGCTCCTGAATATCTGAAGGGTTTAGATGTTTCTACCCATTCAGATAATCAGTGTTGTATGTACTGCAAATGAATAAAGCCTGAGCTTTTACTTTAGCTAATTGACTGGTCTCCTCGGTTTTACAAATCTAGAAGCTAGATCTCAAACAAATGCTAAACTTCCCTACAGTTCATGGACTCTACGTTGAATCTGAACTTGTGTGATATTGTTATGTATTATAAGAGAGTATGTGTTTCATTATGTATCTTAAGAAAGTGTATTGTCTCTGAGGAGGCTGCGTTTCAAAGTGGGCAAAGTGATTCTTACTGAAAGAAAAACCCTTAAGGAGTCTTTGGGAAGAGTGGAGTTACATAATGTATATTATTTCAGTTGAATTAAAAAAAAATACAAGTGGGGACCCAAAAAGGGAAATGCCAAAAGTAGGGTGTAAATAGATATGTTATTCAGTATATAAAGAGACGCAATGTTATTTTTCTCTTCATTTCCTACAACCAACTCTCCTTTCCTTAAGAATTATGTTGGCTATCTTCTCAAAGGTCCTTTACATGAAAGTATTTACTAAGTGATGACACTGTGTCAGAATGCCTTAGTCCACATGCTAAATATTAAAGTAGTTTTACTTTCACTTGTTTGTAGTCTCTCTTTATCTGGGCATGTTGTTACACTGTCAGAGCAAGCAAATAGGCAGACACAGGAGTCAAGGCTCCTGGGTTCTAGTCCTGACTCAGCCACTGACTCACACAGTGTGACCTCTGGCAAATCATTCAATCTTCTTGTACTTCACTTTAACAGATCTGTAAAATTAGGATATAGATTTACTTAGTTCACTGGGGGCATTGCTAGGCTTGTTTACAGGTTGCTTTTGAGTGGTTTTAGTCTCTACCTTAGCTAAAAAAGACGCTTCATAAGTTGAGATCATATTAAAGGGCAAACTACACTTAAAGTTACACAGATCATGATCCATGAACAGCCCTTTGAAGGGCTGCTGGTTAATATGGGGTCCTAGTGACCTAGGCTTCCAGTAGTGCACAGACACTTCTGGTGGTTTGGCAGGAGCATTTTCTGCTGGCTGCCTGCAGTTAGGCAAAAGACAATGTCCAACGTCAGCATGCCAAACTGTTTTTCTCCAAGGCACTGGGATTTGGGCCTCTGCTCTGCTCCTCTCTCATTCATGCCAGGGAAGGCTGAAGCTATGTGGGCAAAGGGGGAACTAACTCTCAGATCTCGGTGATAGTCTCTACCATCATAAAACCACAGAAGAAAAATATTGGTGGAGCACATGGAATCAGTTAAAACATTATTGGTAAAGATGATTTCACAATATGGCTCAACATGCCAGTAATTCTACACACAATCACAACAATGCAAGAAGCTCAGAGCAGAGGGGCTTGTTTCAACTACATGCTCTTACTGGTTTGCTACAGGGATTCTACGTCACTTCCACACTGAGACGATATCCAAAAGCGAATTTGAAGAACTTCCCTACTTCAAGCAGATAACAAGGACAACACTGAGTAAGTAAAAGTCTTGTCTTCTTAGGCTCCACTTTTCTATATAACCTCATGCCCTGCATTACTCCTCCAACTGAAATAAATGTGCTACTTTCCCATCAACATCTGGAATCAATAGTTTATGAGTATCAAATAAAATAATCAGAATGCAACTTATGATTAGAGGGTTACTTTTGCATTAATCGTATTTAAAAGATGCCTTTCCAAAGTCCCTAGTAACACCTTGGATTATTAAAAAGTGACTGTTTAAAAAACCCAAATTCGTTTTTCACCACTAGTGCAATTTATATTTCACCCAGCTTGGGCTACAGAACTTGGTCTCCCAATTCCACTTGTTTATGGTCAGTTTTATTCTCCAGTTCTTCTGCATTCGCACGTTGCTGTTATGCTTGGACTTCCACTATTGCAGTGCAACAGCAGCTGTTGAAAGAATCACTCTTGAGAGTTTCCTGCAATTACAAGCCAGGGCCTTCCCAGCTACAAACTAAAGTCCCACCTTCCCCAATCAGAATCTGGCCCTTTATGGTCTTTTAATGTAGTTATTCTGCATGGAATGTATTAAATGATTGGAAGGTTTGAAAATCTTAAGGAAAATATTTTAATTCTCCTTATCAACAATTTGAATGTGTTTGTCTGGCTAGTGTTGTAAGTGACTCTAAAGCTCCCTGCATTCTGTCTAAGTCAGTGTCTCTCTGCTTTGTGTTTTTGTTTTCAGGCCAGTGGAAAATATTTAGCGAGGGAGAAGCTCAGATCAGTCAAATGTGTGAAAGCAGAGTGTGCAGGACTGAGCTGGAGGATTTGGTAAAGGTTTTGTACCTTGAAAAGTCTGAAAAGGGTCACTGTTAAGGGAGACAGCGCTGGAGGGAGAAAACAAGAAAACTTATGAAAACGTGGATCTGCAGCTGGACTGCAGGCTTGTTATGCTTAAGTCAACAGTTGCCCTAAAAACCAAAACTATAATGCAGTAATTATTCACATCATGCACAGCAAACTTGCTGCTTTATGTGTAGTGGTCTGTGTCAACCATTTAAATATCTCCTCAAAAAGACTAGGAAGTTCTGTATTGGTGGGGGGAGGGGAAAGGGAGACTGTAGTTCCTTGTAAAGTTGCAAAGTTAAAAAAGAAAACAATTTTTTTTAACCTTGGCATGTTATGCAAACTACTGAAATGAAGGACCCCTAATAACTGTGCAGGAGCTATGGAGAGCATTATTTCTGTGCTGAGTTTATACCACTTCTGGTGTTGAAATGACTCATGTTTTTCTAGGCAGGGGAAATACAAGCAATACAGTACTTGAGTTTGAGCCATAAAAATCCAGATTTAAATGAAAACTCCCAACAAGTCTACTGCTTTTGGGACTATGTCTTGCAGTTGAACAAACTCTTGAGTACATAAACAAACCAGAAGGTGTTAGTGGGAATTACTGCATTTATGTAGCAGTTTGAGAAAACATTCAACTTTTAAGTAGTTTTCACTTGGTTTCCATTATCCACTTCTCTACATGAAATATCAGCTCCCTCATGCTGCCCCAATACTGCATTCTCTTGGGCCCTGTTAACACATAACCTTGATCAATAAACTCCCTTTACAAAGTAACATAGCAGGAGAATGCTAAATACTTGAATCATTTATGAAAATTCCTATAGGGTTAAACCCACAGTGATTAATAACTCATTAAATGTCTTGTGATATCACTTAATTTATTAATGGTAATTGTCGCAATAAGAGTGTTCTGCATGGTTCTAATTGGTGGCCTCACAAGTCCCAGCAAACTAATAAGCATAAACTTCAAGGAAAACTCTCTCCAATGGCAAACTTAATAGCACTTATATCAAGCCACTAAGTTAGTGCAGCACCAGCAAGACCATTATCTTCCTGCAAAAAGAAATCTAAGGCACTCAGTTTGATTTGCAGTTCACAGGTGAATAGTCTGTCCAGTGTCTGCCTTCAGAAAAGAGTTCTGTTCTGATATACAAGGCCATTACTTTGAAAACATGGCTTTCTCTGAGGAAATCCTGCCACACCAGCTCATGGACACCATCTTAGATTCACTCCTGAGGTGCAAGTGACTGTGGCTGCTTTCCCTCCATTTTCTATGTCAGAAGCATACGGGAACATTTCCCATTGTGTTTGAACAGCAATGAAATTCTAAAAATGTGGCCTCAGGCCAGGCACTTGGTCCTCAAAGGCAGTGAAATAAATGTCGGTGGCCAGAATTTGGAGGCCTCCAGGGGACTTTGCAAGACTTGTGCTCTCTGCTCTGCCCTGCATTTCCAGTGATGGCACTCTAGGTCTTCATCGGGGGTATGTGCATCTTAACAAAGAGGTTAAGGGGTCTAGATGTTCAGTGCTCAATGCCAGTGACCCAACTCAGGCTCCAGCAGAAGAAACATTGAACCTTTTAGTAGGGCCTTGTTCACAATAGCGATCTCTTTGCACCTCTCCCTGCTAGCAGCTGCCATTGTAAGAGGCAACCCCCTTTCACTGCTTTTTCAGTGGCGCAGGATCCATCCCTGCCAGGGTTTCTTGCAATAGCCAGCAGGAGTATATGGAAAGGGTTATCGACTAAGAGCAAGGAGAGAATGAGAGTGGATGGATGGGAATGTGATAGGGAGGAAGAGGGAGACTAAGTAAGGATATAAAGATAAGAAAACCCAAGATTTCCTACACAGAAATTCTTCATGGTTCTGCCTGCAAAGAGCAAGCTTCCTGCCAGGATAGAGAACAGATTATTTTTTAGTGCACTTCCTGCCCAAAGTAGCCTAGAACACTTAACAGGATAGTGGTGCCAGAAGGGAGCTCCTTCAGCAGCCAGTTTGATTGGCAAGAACAAAATAATCCTTGTGATGTCAGTAAAATCATTTAGAAACAGACAAGGCACTGACACCAAAATATAAACGCACAGTCCTATAAATGATCCTTGGGCAGTTCTCAAGAGTGTAAGTTAACTCCAGTGTCCGTGCCAAATTCGGCAATGAGACTTCCCCTCTCTAAATTCTCTTTTGTGTTTAAAATGGGTGTCATGTTCACCTCCTGTTCAAAATTGTGGTGTAGTGCGCCCGTGCACTGTTAAACAGCTGTGTGTTCCACACCAGAACGGGTTGCCATGCAGTATAGTTGTAGGAGCAGCCATTTGTAACACTTTGGGATCCTTTAGGTTGGAAGACACTGCAGAAATGTAAAAATTATAAATCCACTAATACATGTATCAACATGAACATACCTTTGATGAAGACATAGTGGAAGGCAAACTGAGGTATCATAATATTCTGGTAGG
This sequence comes from Chelonoidis abingdonii, assembly GCF_003597395.2. Lineage (NCBI taxonomy): Eukaryota > Metazoa > Chordata > Testudines > Testudinidae > Chelonoidis > Chelonoidis abingdonii. The sequence continues at coordinate 87,460,022 of NC_133776.1, forward strand.
CAGACAAACACCTGGCTATGTTTGGCTCACCTCTTGGTATAATATGTTTGTAGCAGTAGCTGATTGAATGAAGATTATGTGGAAAGTGTACAGTGTTTGTATTTTATTTTTTTTGGAAGACAAACAGTCTTGTGTTTGTGACAGAACAAGTGGAGTTCAAATTGTGTATTTATTTGTATAATAAACACTTTTATGAAAAACAAAAATATAAGCACCATTTAGTAAATGAAGTTCTGCATTTTTACAGTCTGTGGTCACTTAAGACAATAAAATACACAATATCATGTTTTTCACTGTGTTCACAGGACATATGCCTGATGTGGTACTTATTTATGTACTTGCTCTATCACTTTGACCTGGTTTTATAAATTAATAAACTCTGCAGTTGTTCAAAACAAGAAGTTCTCTCAGTGAAGTGATATGTGAATTAAAGAAATGAATATTAGAACTATTTGCAATTCTGCTGCTATTATCCCTTTAAACCAAATCAGCAGGCTTGGACAACAGAGTAAACCCCATTCTGCAATGCTAGCTCACGGGAGTGTGTCTTCAGCCGCATGAGCTGCGAGTACGCTTTGCCAATGAAAGTAAGCTACATTCTGATTCAAAAACTGAATCAACGGCAAGATATGAATCAGGGACTAAAGCCCTGCCTTATTTTATTCCTTTAGGCCATAATCATATCCCCCTGAATTTGATGGGACTTAAGCATGTGCTTAAGCCAGTGGTGAGCAACCTGTGGCTCACACGCAGCCTGTCAGGGTAATCCACTGGCGGGCCACGAGACAGTTTGTTTACATTGACCATCTGCAGGCACGACTGCCTGCAGCTCCCAGTGGCCATGGTTCAGTGTTCCTGGCCAATGGGAGCTGTGGGAAGCAGTGGCCAGCATGTCCCTGGGGCCCGTACCACTTCCTGCAGCTCCCATTGGCCAGGAACGGCGTACCGCAGCCACTGGGAGCTGCAGGCAGTCGTGCCTGTGGACAGTCAATGTAAACAAACTGCCTCGTGGCCCACGAGTGGATTACCCTGACAGGCTGCGTGCAGCCTGCAGGTTGCCCACCACTGGCTTAAGGGCTTTGATGAATCAGGGCCTTAGGGAGATGCTGGAATTTAGAGATATTAGTGTACCCATATATGGGTGAGATCAGAATGTGCAAAGCACGCACACGAGACTCCCAGTGAAATCAGCAGGAGCCCTGTATGTTCTGCTCAGGGCACCATTTAGCCCTAGTTTGTCAGCACTGGTAGAACATTGCTGTCCTTTTAGTTCTTAAGGGGCCAGTCCCACTCCCATTTAAGTCAACGGAAAACCTCTTTCAAGCAGGGGTGGCAGGTTTGTATAATTTTTGGTGGTGCCCAGAATAGGTCCAAGTCCTACTCCCGCCCCCCTGCCCACATATACACACCTGCTTTGTAAGCTGATATATATTTTTTAAAATATAAAAATATGAGGGCTCTGGAGTGGAAGGTTCAAGTAAGCTGGGCATCCACAGTTCAAAACTTTCATTGGAGTCCTGGTTGCTTGATACCTCTCAAAAAAACAGACTGTAAAAACCTGTAGCAGCACAGTTGGAAGTGGGTCTGACACACAGCTCTGGAATCTTTTTCAAATGCAAAATGCTTCAACGGAAGCCTCAGTACAGTATAAATGATCACTTATGAGCTACTGTCCCATCTAAATAAATCCATCTGAGAGAGTAAAGGAAGAGATTTAAAAGCCACTGCTGACTGCACAGGTTTCCTCATGTATAGCTGGTATATATTTATATATCAGAGAACTGGAAGGGACCTCAAGAGGTCTTCTAGTCCAGTCCCCTGCATTCATGGCAGGATTAAGTATTACTAGACCAACCCTGACAGGTGTTTATCACTGGTAATTTTAAGAGCAGGTAAGATAGACTCCACAACTTCCATAGGCAATTCCAGTGCTTAACCACCCTGACAGTTAAGAAGTTTTTCTTAATGTCCAACCTAAACTGTCCTTGCTGCAATTTAAGCCCATAACTTCTTGTTAGGACAAGAAGCAAACAAGAACAATTTTTCTCCCTCCTCCTTGTAACAACCTTTTATGTATTTGGAAACTATCATTACGTCCCCTCTCAGTCTCTTCTCCAGACTAAAAAAACCCCAATTTTTTCATTCCTCCCTGATACGTCATGTTTTCTAGACCTTTAATCATTTTTGTTCTTCTTCTCTGGACATCCTCCAATTTGTTCACATCTTTTCTGAAATGTGGCACCCAGAACGGGACACAATATTCCAGCTAAGGCCTAATCAGCACAGAATAGAATGGAAGAATTACTTCATGTCTTGCTTATAGCACTCCTGCTAATACATCCCAGAATGACGTTTGCCTTTTTTGCAACAGCATTACATTGTTCACTCATTTAGCTTGTGATCCACTATGACCTCCAGATTTTCTTTCAGCAGTACTCCTTCCTAAGCAGTCATTTCCCATTTTATAAGTGTGCAACTAATTGTTCCTTCACAAGTGTAGTACTTTGCATTTGTCCTTATTCACTTCAGACCATTTCTCCAATTTATCCAGATCATTCTGAATTTTAATTCTATCCTCCAAAGGACTTGCAACCCTTCCCAGCTTGGTATGATTTGCAAACTTCATAAGTGTACTCTCTATACCATTATCTAAATCATTGAACCTGTTGAACAGAACTAGACCCAGAACAATCCCTGTAGGATCCCACTAGATAGGCCCTTTCAACTTGACTGTGAGCCACTGATAACTACTCTGAGAATGGTTTTCCAACCAGTTATGCACCCACCTTACAGTAGCTCCATCTAGGTTGTATTTCGCTAGTTTGCTTATGACATGGTCAAATGAAACAATACCAAAAGCCTTACTAAAGTCAAGAGATACCACATCTACCACTTCTCCCCATGTGACATTTGTCCGTGCTGACTGTTGCTTAATCACCTTATTATTTCTAGGTGTTTGGAAATTGATTGCTTAATTCTTTCCCCCACCCCCATCTTCCTGTGTGCTGAAATTAATCTGACTGGCCTGTAATTCCACAGGTTGTCCTTATTCCCCTTTTTATAGATGGGCATGATATTTGCCCTTTTCTAGTCCTCTGAAAAGTCAAAGATGGGATAGATTCTAAAGATAATTGCTAATGCCTCAGATCTCTCCTCAGTCAGCTCCTTGAGTATTCTAGGATGTATTTAATCAGGCCCTGGTAACTTGAAGACATCTCATTGTCTAAGTAATTTTTAACTTGTTCTTTCTCTATTTTAGCCTCTGATCCTACTTCATTTTAACTGGCATTCACTATGTTAGATGTCCAATTGCTAATAAACGTTTTGGTGAAAACGAAATAAGTTATTCAGCACTTCTGCCATTTCCACATTTTCTGTTATGTGTCTGTGTGAATTACCTTAATAACTGATGATGGGTGCTATTACACTGCGGCTAATCTCTCTTCTCCTGATGTTATACTGGTACGCATGGATTTTGCCAGGAATGTAAAAACAACTCAAATTAAGTCTATTAAAGTTTAGATTCTTCCAATTACAACTGAAGTTCAGCTCATTATTCCGGAAAGAATGGGGTTAATATGATTTTACACACAAGTGATTGCGTTTTCACATTATGCTGCTTCATCACCCTAAGCCCTTTGCTGGAGCCTTTAGGCTGTACTGAAGTACAGAAGATGGGAGTGGGACAGGGAAACTATAGGGCCAGTTTGCTTCTACTAAAGTGAGTTTAAGGAGGGAAAAAGTGAGCAGGTACATGGCAGAAGGCATTTGATTTAAACTTAGTGTGTTCTGGGTAATTTCTGAATGTCATAAAATCAATGTCATAATGAATGTCATAAAAATGTACACATTATAGTAATAACTCAGCAATGGTATAGTGCTTTCTATACCTACACCTCCAAAAGCTTTACAGAGATTGCTCTTATCTTGGTTTATACAGATGAGAAAACAGAAGCACAGGGAGTTTTAATGACATAGTGAGTAAGAGCTGGTAAGAGAAACCCAGTTGCCATCCTAGAGCCCTGTCACTAGACCACATTGCCTCCTGTACTCAGTTGGTTAGGAACCACCACCATTTAGGCAGCCTCCTGGGCTATGAGCTTGTTGGGCTGTCATTACTTAGGTTTCCCCTTGGCTAAATCTGATCACATTAAAGCTAGAATTTTGAAGACAAAATGATATTAACTCCAGCCAAATAAGCTGGAGATATTAGCAAGCAGGATAATACAAACAGATAAACTAAGGAGTGGTTAGAAGTGGTGAAACAAGTGGCCCATTGAAGTTGTTTAATCTCAAGAGCCATAGTTCTGTTCCTATCATGACTTCTTGGTTAGAGGAACAGCTATCACAACTGGCTGCAGTGTTTCTGGGCTTGATCTGACAGGTATGTTTTAGGAGGTTGTTATCCTACGGGGAGGAGATGGTCCTGTGCAGAGATGTATTTGAAGAGAAAAGTCAAAGCTGTCAAAGTCTGCCAACCAGGGGAGCAAATCCTATAGTATGCACTCAAACAAAATTTCCTTTGGCATCTATGAGAGCTCTGCCTAGCTAAAGGCTGAGAAATGTCCAGTGTACATTATTTGCTAGTCTAGTAGGGGCAGGTTCTCAGGTGCCTAAAGCTGCAAGTCACCTAATATGATTTTAAAAATACTTGTAGGCACTTACCTCCATCTTCAGAGGCCCAAATACCTTTTAAAATCTGGGCCTTAGTGTACTGGTTTTTATAGAAACATGAATGCTATGGTTCTTGGAGAAATAGCTGGGTTGCCTTGTTTGGGGTTTCTTAATGCTCCTGGCAAAATGTTTTCCTGCTTTGTAATGCAAAGCAATTAAAACATGCCTTGGGTCAAATGGCTAGAACAGAAGACTGAAAATAGCCACCAGTTCACAAAACCCAGGGTTGCGAGCTCAGTCCTTGAGGGGGCCACTTAGGGATCTGAGGTTAAAAAAAAAGTCTAGAGATTAGTCCTGTTTTGAGCAGGGGGTTGGACTAGATGACCTTCTCAGGTCCCTTCCAACACTGATATTCTATGATTCTAAGAGTTGAAATTCACCTCTGTGCAAAGGAACAGCAGAGGACCACTGCAGGGCAGTGTTCTTGTATGAGCCTTTTCTGCAGAGGTGAGTTTCACCATGGGCAAGAGCAAAGCACAAACATTCATGTGTTGTGTCCAACTAACAATTGACTATGCCTGGACATTTATGAGATCGACAGAGATCTCTTTACATAGTGAGTACAACAAGATCATTTGGAAAATACTGATAAAAGTCAATGTCAAATTTAAAAATACCAGCATGAGAAGGCTTTGGGAAAAGGAAAAAAGAGTGAGACACATACAAATCATGGAAGTGAGTTAACAGAATGTTAAACCCTGGAAAGGTAAACTGGGAAGGGGTAAAAATAGTGACTCTTCAAACCTTGGGTTTAGGATGTCATTGGAAACTCTTCATAAAATTCTTATTTCATTTGGCCTGTATATATTCATTTCCAAATAAGCCACTTTCCTTAGTTTTAACAGACCATGTTACAAAACTAAAAAAAAATGTTTCCTAACCACTAGAACACATGCTAGTCTATTCTTTAGAAGTTCTTAAACCACCCTCACAGTAGTCTGAGCACCTTTCAATATCACATTAAGCTGCATGGATTTATCACGCCTCATAACACCCCCTTCCCATCATAGAACATGGATCATCTGACTTCCACATCCCAAAATCATGCAGGATGGATAAAGGAGAAGGAACTACCTCATTTAATACTATTGTGTTGTTCTGCAATACCCTTTCAAAAATTTTTAATGTGTATTAAGCCTCCCCTCTTCATACATTTTCCAACATGAAAGAAGCTAAAGACATTTCACAACCCAGATTTTTAATATCTCAAGAATAATTGATAACACATGAAGCCTTTACATAATATCAGTGCACTGTCTGATGCCTATTGCATTACCCACTGATATAAAAGTCAACATTTTTTCAATTTATTGAGGGAAAGGGAAAATCACCACAGTTAATCCTTATTTCCATTTATTCCTTTTGTTTTGGTTTTATTCTCCTGCACTGAGGTTTTGGAAACTCCTGCTACTTGGGTACAGTATGCATGAAAATGCAAATGTCTATGAACAAAAGCATAACAATCATATACCCACAACCCTGCCCTTATCTAACATAATATAAAAACCAACAACTGAGCATGAAAATGAACCAACCAAGACAAAGTGAAGCAGTTATTTTAGCCTGGGAGAATAAGTTTCAACACATGTCTTTGCTGCTAATTTAGTATGTTCAGCTAAGGTGACAGGTTTGTTCTCAACGAACAGCAGCCATAGCATTCAGAGTAAAGATTCCCCCTGTCCTTTATTCAATTCTGTTCACAGCACTACTATGCACCACTCAAGAGCTACTTGAGCACTGAGGGTCTATGTCTACATTGCAATTACACATTAGCAGGCTCACAACAGCTAACTTGGGCTTGCAGAGCTCAGGCTGCAGGGATATTTAATTGCAGTGAAGAAATTTGGGCTTGTAGTTCAAGCCCCCATGAACCCATGTCAGCTGACACAGGCCAACCACAGGTGTTTAATTGAAGTGTAGGCATACCCTCAGTGAAGCTTAAGTGCTTCTCACATGGAGAATACATCAACTTGTGTTGACTCTCCCTGGGCTGGGGTGAATTGACATTCCCTCTTCTCCAAGGTGACTTCTTTCTTATTTCCTTACCAAGATGCTCACAAACACCCACACAATGAGGTGTGTTAAGGCCGAAGTAAGTTAGGGTACATCTACAGTGCAACTGGATGTGAGCTTCCCAGTGCTGGGCTCAAGAAGCAAACGCTCAAACCATAGCAGCATGTATGCTGTGGCTCAGATAGCAGCTCAGGCTCTCAAGCCCATTTGTCACCTTGGTTTGGAGATCAAACACCTAGCCCAAGTTTCTGCCAGAGCCACAACATCTGAAAGCCAAAGATTGAGGGGAGTGGGGGGTGTCTAGTACCAGGTGACAGGATCACCTGACCCTGTCATGTTAAAGCAGCAACCCAGGAAGCTTCTCAGGAAGGCAGGAGATTAGTATCTTCAAAGTCTTTGTTCTTCCTAATAGCCCATTCCCTACTGTCTGGTGGACATTTCCCAGATCCAAACACTTTTGTAATTGATATAGAGCTTATATTCCTAACTTCAGATACAGCAATGATACATGCATACAAATAGGATAATCATATTTGGTGAATTATAACCCTTCCAATGATCTCACAAGACCCATCTTGCATCAAATACAATTTAGTTATGCCATATTCATTTCATAAGCTTATTTCCATGAAGAATACAGAGTGATGTGACAGCCAGCATCCCTTCAAATGACCAAAAGTGCATTAAAATGTCAATCTGCACCTGCTGGGCCAGTAGTTGAACCATTCCTTGGTGCTGTCAAGCAGGCCATTGTACAGATTCGTGAGCCAGGGGACCAAAAGGTAGGCTGGGGGTCCCCAACTGTTATCTGCCATTTGGCAAAGTCCCTTCTTTCAGTGTTCCGAAGAGTCCACTGCTCTTAAGGATGCTGGTTACATGCACCTTCTCTGACCAGCCTACACCGATGTTAGTGACACAGCCTTGGTCAGCCACCAGTGCGTGAATGACCATAGAAAAGTAGGCCATTCTGTTGAAGGTGTTCTAGTGCCAAAATAGGGGTGTGTGCAGTCCGTTGCTCCATTGCCATTTGAGAACTTCATTGCTGCAAATCCATCCACTGTGTTCTGCACAATGCCAAGAGTCAGTCCTGAGGAGATTCATGACCCTGCACACTTGCATCACAACCACCTTCATGATGGATTTCCTGACTCCAAACTGCTACTGGTCAGCAGGGAATCTGATGCTGCAAGTTTTCAAAGTGAGATTGCCACTTCTCCACTCTCAATGTAGCTCTCTTTTTGGTATCTCTGCACCAGAGGGCTGGGGTGAGCTCAGCCCAATCTGCAGCCACTGCTTGTCATCCCAAACCTGCATTATGATGCGATCCCACAAGTCAGTGTTTGTTTCTGGGGCCCAGAAGTGGCAATCCACCGTCTGCAACTGCTCCATAAATGTCACCAACAACCTTGAGTTGATTCTTACTTTTACAGCCATCTGCCCTCCAAGAAATCTTCTCCACTCATTTGGTTCTTGCAGCTCTGCAAATACTCCAGGATCATTAGTGCAGAGCTGTGCAGGCTGCATGCTTCTGTAAGATGGTGAACAGCAAGAAGGGCCGTGCAGGTCCATGGGATTTTGGGGGGGGGAAAGGACATGAAAATTATGGGCTACAGATAACATTATGGGATGGAGACAACTAAATTGGTAAGTTGATGCCAGGATCCCAGTCACCCTTGCACAACTTGTTGTAGCCCCATCATGCACTGCCAAAATGGTGGCAAGTTGCACAGTGGGATACCCACCCATGGTACACGACACTCTGCATCAATACAAGTGCTCCTGGTGAGTATGTGCACTGCTGATACAAGGAGCCAAGTATGCACATGCACAAGCAATGCACTAACTGCAGCAGCTGTATGCCAACACAACGTGAAACAAATTTGTAGCCTCAGCATACCACATAGGGCAGGGGTGTGGTTTTGAACACCTCTGGCCAGACCGGCATAGCCATGACGACAAAACTCTCAGCATAGATGCAGCTATGTCAAAGGAACAGGGCTTCAGTTCTACCGACTTAGCCAATATCACTGGGGAGCTGGTTTTCCTATACTGACAGGAGACTCCTTCAGTCACTGTAGGTTGCATCTACTCTAGGGGGCTATAACAGTGTAGACACAGCCACAGAGTTAGAACCACTTTGAATCTAAACTGGGTCAGTCTGATGAGTTCTAGATCTCATGGCAATTCAGTGGCCTGACAAATGAGTTGATGTCTAGTTTGTATAGGAGAGGTATTCATGACTCAGAAAATGCAGTCAAAGCTCTTGCAGTTTTATGCATGTAAACTGGTCAAGGTAAACCCAATCTCTCCTCTAGAGTTCACCCTTGAACAGCTAACTTGTTAAAACTGCAACTTTCCATGTTCACACTAGCATTTCAACATGTTAACGCATTAGGGAGACACCCCTTTTCCTAGAGGAGAAATAGCCAAAGTGGCAGCTTTGGTGGAAATCTCAAAAGAGGCTCTATGATTTGAAGAGACATGGTATCAGGACAACCCACTCCTACTGATAGTTCCTTCCTGCAGGCCCTCTCCCAGGCCAGGTCTACACTGCGACTTTAAATCGGTTTAATGGCTGATATACCGATTTAACGCTGTATCCGTTCACACGACGTCGTCATTAATATCGAGTTAAACGGCTCCTTAAATCGATTTCGGAACTCCTCCCAAACGGAGTAGTGCTAAATTCGATAGTGATAACTCGGATTAGGGTCGTGTGGACGGAAATCGACGTTATTTGGCCTCCGGGCAGCATCCCAGAGTGCAGCACTGACCGCTCTGGACAGAACAATCTGAACTCGGATGCAGCGGGCAGGTAAACAGGAAAAGCCACGCGAACATTTTGAATTACAATTTCCTGCTTGCCCAGCGTGGAGCTCTGATCAGCACGGCAGCGATGCAGTCTCAAATCCAAAAAGAGCTCCAGCATAGACCGTACGGGAGATACTAGGTCTGATCGCTGTATGGGGAGACAAATCGTTGTATCCAGCTCCGTTACAGAACACGAATGCCAAAGTGTTTGAATAAAAAGCTCCAGGATACCAGCGCTGCGTGACAAGTGTAACGGGAAGCCAGGAGACTCAAATGGCGCTCAGAAGGGAGGGAGGGGGTACTGAGGACTCCAGCTATCCCACAGTCCACAGCAGTCTGAAATTATTTGTTCTTGGCTGAGCTCCCAATGTCTGTAGGTTCAAACACAGTGTCTGGCGTGGTTCAGGGAACAGCTCCTCAGTTTATTCCCCCCACCCCACGGTGAAAAAAAAGGGAAAGAAATCATTCCTTGACTACTTTCTATGTCACCCATGTGTACTGAATGCTGCTGGTAGACGGGATGCTACAGCAGTGAAGAGCAGTATCCGCCTCCTCTCCATCTTCTCCTCCCTGGTGGTAGATGGTGCTGCAGGACTGCCACCATCCACAAGAAACCCATGGCTGATAATTGCTCAACATCAAAGAGGCAATTATTCCTGGTTCCTCGCAGTAGATAGACAGAATGGCTAATAACAGCTTCATCCATTGAAACTGGGACTGAAAATTTTTTGAAAGCAAATTTGGGATTGGACTTGCTTGGCAATGAGTCAATTCCTCCCTTATGGTTTCTAAAAAATAGAGTTCATTCCTGCCTGGACTGGTCATAGCCCTGGGACGGCTGCCTCAAGTGCTCCCCCCCGACATCATTTTCTCTCACTAACAGTCTCTGTTTCTTATTCTTGTATTCCTTATATACTTCATGACACAAATGGGGGAGGGCACTGCCACGGTTAGCCCAGGAAGGTTGAGGGAGGAGGGAAGCAATGGGTGCGGTTCTTGCAGGGGCAAACCCCTGGAATTCTGACACGGAGCAGCTGTCGATCTCTGATACACTGGATCTCTGTTACAACTTGCCTATTATCTAGGCAGGACAAGTGCACCACTGACGCTCTGAGTCCGCAATCCAACTCGGATCGGGAGTGCCGGTAAACCAGGAAAAGCCCGAGACCTTGTTCCAATGACATTTCCTGCTTTCACGTGATCCAGCTCTGATCACCACGGGTGGCGATGCAGTCAAATGCAAAAGTAGCTCCTGCATTGAACCTATACGGCAGATACTAGATCTGATCGCTGTATGGTGAGACAAATCTGTTTTATCAGAGCTCCGTTAAAGAACAGAAATGCCAAAACGTTTGAAAAAAAAACTCCAGGATACACAGCAGTGCGTGACAACCCGTAACGGGAAGCCAAGACTCAAACGGATGCTCATGGAGGGAGAGGCGGGTAATGAGGACTACAGCTACCAGTCTCCACAGCGGTCTCTGAAAACTATTTGCATCTTGGCTGAGCGCCCAATGTCTGCAGCGTAATACACGGTGCTTGCGTGGTTCACGAACAGCTCGTCAGTCTCTTCCCCCCACCCCCGGACCGTGAAGAAAAGTAAAATAAATAATTCCTTGAGTACTGTAAATGTCACCCTCTGTGTACTGAATGCTGCTGGCAGACGCAATGCTGCTGCGGTGAGAGCAGTATACGCTCCTCTGCCCCTCCCCAATGGTAGAACGTTGCCCAGTGAGTGCTCCTGGCTGAGTCTGGCCGGGGGCTCCTGGGTGAAAACGGGAATGACTCCCTTTTTCTGACAGTGGATGGTACAGAACGGCTGGTAACTGTCTCATCTTATCCCCTGGGGGCTGAGCTTCATCAGACCCCTTCCTCTCTTGTGTAAAGAAAAGATTCTGAACTCCATGGACTGTCATAGCCATGGAGGCTGCCCTCCCTCATTTTATCTCACTAACTAGTCTGTGATTCTATTCATGCATTCTCATAACATCATGGCAACAATGGGGGGGGCACTGCCGTGGTAGCCCAGGTAGGTGGGAAGCAACGGTTGCGTTACTTGCAGCGGCTCCTTCTGTGAATACTGACACGGAGCAGCTGTGCTGTGATACACTGCTTATATACACTTTATCCTATTCTTGTCCAGACTGACTCTATTTTATTAACCATAAAGGGCAGGATTGACTCAGCTCCCAAGTGAGTCAATCCCAATTTTGCTTTCAAAAATTTTCACAGGGTTATTATCCATTCTATCCCATTTACTGATGAGTGAAACAAAAGAAGTGAGAGGGTAACAGTTTCTGCGTCTACACAGTATGTACCATCTACTACCAGGGGAAGGGGAGAGAGTGATAATGCTCTTCAGTGCTGCAGCATTGCCTCTATCAGCAGCATTCAGTACAAAGAGGGTGACATTGTAAGTACTCAAGGATTGGTTTATTTAACTTTCATTTCTCCGTGCTGGGTGGGGAGGACTGATGAGCTGTTCCGTTAACCATGCGAGACACCGTGTTGTAAGCTACCGACATTGGGCGCTCAGCCAAGAATGCAAATAGTTTTAAAGAGACTGCTGAGGACTGTGGGATAGCTGGAGTCCTCAGCACCCCTTCCCTTGCTCCATGATCCCCCACCCCCCTGATGCTAATGTTAATGGTCGCGGGGTTTGGTAAATGTCGTCAGTCATTCCTTGCTCCGGGAAAACATCAGCAGACAGTCCTTTTCGCAACTTTTTCTCTGGATTGCCCTTGCAGAAACATAGCACGGCAGCCCTAGAGACCGTCCGCTTTTTGTTTTTCCGTACACCATTTGTGTCTAGATGCCATGGAGACAGAGGTGACACTCGAGTGCTACACACCAGCATTCAATTGCTTTTGCAATGATAGCAGAGATGGTTACTAGTCGTTCTGTACCGTCTACTGCAGAGGAAAACTTGCAATGAATGACAGTTATCTCTTCTTCTCTGAACTGTCTGCTGCTATCATGAGTGCCCCTGGCTAAAATCAGCTGGGGGTGCAATGCAAAAGCAAACTGGGGAATTGACTCCACTGGCCACTGAGTCAATCCCTTCCTTAATGGTTTCTAAAAATAGAGTCTGTCCTGCCAACAAAGAGTCAAGTGTATTAGAAGAGCATAGCTCACTCTGTGGCTGTATAACAGGGCGGTTCTCCTGCAAGTACAACCGATCCATTGCTTCACTTCTCTCCCACCTCGCGCAGCTACCTGGCAGGCCCCCCCCCATTTATGTCATGCAGTCGTGAGGAATACAAGATAAGAAAACAGACTTATTCGTGACATACACCGGGGGAGGGGGGCACTTGAAGCAAGCAGCCAGGCGTATGACAGTCCAGGCAGGACGTACTCATTTTTAGAAACAAGAAAGGAGCGACTGACTCTGTCCCAAGTGAGCCACTCCAATTTGGTTTCAGAAACCATTTGCGACGGGGCACTCATGATGGCATCGGACACTACACTGTGATGCACTGGCCAGGTAAAGGAAAAAGCCTGAATCCCGCAAACTTTTGAATTCTATTTCCTGATTGTCCACGCTGGAGGGTCAGCACACACACAGGTGAGCACACAGAGCTCATATGCACTGGTAACAATGCAGTCTCCTGATAATCGAAGAAGAGCGCCAACTTGGACCACACAGGAGGTTTCTGGATCTGATCGCTATCTGGGTGAGGACTCGAGTGCTCACAGCACTGCGTTCCAAAAGATGAATGAAAAAGTTTTTTGAAAAGAATTCAAAGTCTATGGCTGAAAAAGGGATAGCAGGGACTCCCTGCATGCCGAGTGAAAGTGAAGGAGCTTAGACCAGGGCTACCAGAAAGCCAGAGAAGCAAACGGAAGGTCAGGCTCTGAGCCGAAAGATGCCGCTTCTATGCTGAACTACATGCAATTTTGGGGTTCAGCGCTACCAGTGCCCCACCCCTGTCCGTGGATTCAGACTTTGGGATGAAATATCAACTGTTTGTGATGATGTAGCCGAGGGGGAAGATGGACAGGAAGATGAGGATGAGATGCCGTGGAGAAAGCACACAGCAAGTCCGTAAACCCCAACAGCCAGGATCTTTTTGAGACCCAAGAATTACAGTCCCTGCGCTCCCAAGCGACAAGCCCAGACAGTGAACGCCATGGAAGCGACCTCGGTAAGTGTCCCTTCATTCTGTATCAAACACGGATGAAAACAAGATGGTTTTTTTAGATCGCATTTACACCAGGGCTTTTGCTGCAGTCGCAGCCATTACTGTTACAGGAAAATTTCGTTACATGTCTGGGGATGGAGCGAAAATCCTCCAAATTAATCTCCATGAATCGATCGTGGAGGACTCAGAAGCCTTATGATATATGAGAACATTTCTGGCCAAGCAGCTTATCCGTTCCCCCATAGTAGGTAACTTTTCACGCCATGCATTTTGCAATACATTTGGTACTGCAGGCATTGAAGGCATTGCACTGACGGCATTGCAGAAACAAACGATCTGCCTCCTGCGGTGGTATTGTCAGAGAGAGATCATCCATTGTTACCTTGTAGAAAATCAGGAATGTAAATAGGGGGCAGACATGGGATTTGCTTACTGGCCAGAGCGGGGGATGGAGGAGGATAGCGACGAGTTTTCAGCGTCTGGCAAGCAGGATCTTCCCAGCTACCAACTGCTGCGTAGTAGGTGATCACTAGCAGCGATCGTATATGATAGGAGCCATGCGCTGTTGGTGGATGTGAAGAGGGGGGTTTGGGCTTTGCAGGTTCCTCTAACAGGAGCAAGGCATCATATAGATCACTGTGTATATGAACGGCGGAGAAATCAAACTTTAAGCCTTACTTACCATCGCCGCGTGGATGTACGGTTGGCCGTACCTGCGTCTGTGTGTGTGCCACACCAGTCACACAGACACTAATATTTAAACGAACTATGGGATAGCTGAGGAACAGCTACCCACAGTGCACCGCTCCTGAAATCGATGGTAGCTTTGGACCATGGACGCAAACAATCGATTTCGTGATCCCACTGTGGATGCGCTAAACCGATTTTATTAGATCTGTTTTGTAATATCGGTTTAAGCTAATTCAAAATAATCGGGCAGTGTAGACGTAGCCCCAGTCCCCAGATCTATTGATGCTTCCTGTACTTATTACCTTTTGTGTGCTGCTCCTGGTGAACAAGGTTCTGTGACTAGAACAGTTGAAAAATGAAGTAAGAGTCTAAATAAGAATTCTTGGATCTTCAATGGGAAAGACTCAGTGCCATACTGTCACTCACCATTCCCAGAACAGGGAGAGAATTCCACCTTAAAAAAAAAAAAAGATGTTAGGGTTGGGATCTCTCAAGACTAGGATTTCTGATTGACAAATATGTTCCTTCGGAACTCAGAATAGTAACGCAACAAAGCAAGGTTTCAGAGTGGTAGCTAATCAGCAAAAACGAGGAGTCCTTGTGGCACCTTAGAGGCTAATACATTTATTTGGGCTTAAGCTTTCGTGGGCTACAGCCCACTTCAGATGCATGAAGTGAAAGATACAGGAAAGGATGGGGGTTGCTTTACTAAGTGTGAGGTTAGTCTAGTGAAATAAAGAAAGAAAGTTGTGAATGCATTTAAGAGATTTGATTGATCAAAGGGTGTCTTTCTGACAAAGCTCCAGGTAATACTTGACCATACAACTTTTCTATTTTGGGATTTGACTTTTGCATACAAACTCATGGAGTGAATGAGGAAGTTAGAGGCAGCTACTGAAAAAGTGAACCTTAACAAGATGAAATGAAAGGACCACACCTTGGTCTTTGCCACTTAAGATGTGTTTAAATCTCTGCCTCCCTTTCCCCTCCACCCCGTGTTAAAAAAGGAAGGCAATATCTTTCATATCCCCTTCTTAGAGTGTCTATTTTCATATCATTGGTGTTTGGTTCTTTCCTTTTCCTGTCTGAGATGCAAACCTTTAAAAATCACCAAGAAAAAGCCCTTGCAGAGTTAAGAGGAGCTGCAATCACTCCTCATTTCAGGCCGACTGATATGGCAGACCATTCTTTTGTCTGTAAAGTTTGTTTCCAAAACAAAAAATAAGGCTGAGGTTGAAACCAGGTTAAAGGCAGTGATGGTACTCTGATGAAGTGAAGAGGTTGCTCCCTGTGCCAATACAGTCTGCTTAATCACATTCTAACGTTTAATTATGTATACAGCTAAGGGGACTTGCTTGCATTGGCTTAATTATTCTGCAAGATAATAAGAACAAAGGGCCTCTATTGAAGTAATCAACAAAAATTTTAGCTGGCTGAGTTTCCTCAAATGTTCTAAGTCCAATGAAAGATCCCATCATTAAGGATTTGTGGCCTGAGAGAGCTATTTTAAACCTGTTCCCTTCATATCACAGCTGGCCCTTTGAGCTCACTCAAATTCTTTTTATCTGAAAGCCTCAACGAGGCAGGACAAAAGAGTGCTGCTTGTTTAGAGTGAGTTGTCTATGTCATCTATGTGATGCTCACTAGAAGGAGACGTATATCTTAATGAGCTTTTGGCCAGGGACAGTTCTGCTACTTTCTAACTTTTGTCCAGTACGCAGGACTCCTGATGCAGGGTGCTCTGGATGTGTTAGAACTGTAAATGAGCCCCAGCAGTTGTGCATTGCATAAGGATCCCGCAACAATTAAGCAATAGTCCCCACTGTTGTGGGCCTCTCTTGCCAAATAATTGGCCACGATGGTAGCTATGCAGAGACCTGTGCTGAAAGCAAGGGTGCATAACAGAAGTGAAGGTTAATTATCTTGCAATGAAAGAGAGGTTAGCACCAGTGGGAAGTGGTTTGTAAGAGGAACCAAAGGTTTAAAGCCTTCATATTCTGGGGGTATTTGCTGTTCACGTCTAGTATTTGTTAAAGAAGTCAGGTCTTTAGAAAATGTACAGACTGTGCTGATGCATGTCCTTATGGACAATGAGCAAAATGTCATGCATACAGGAAGTTGGACCAGTGATGGTCATGTATCCCTTCCAAGAATAATCCAGATTAGAAATAATTAGTCAGAATGGAGGGAGGGAGACAATTTTATGACAATCAAAAACTTTGTATAATTTTTCCATGGAAGCTTTCAACTTTTTGGCAAAATATTGAAATATTTTAATTTGGAAATGTCTGAACAGTGGTGCCTCATGGGCGCTATAGTTCAGGTTCTTCTCTATAAGTCAGGGTTCCTAGTCAGATTACATCGCTCATAATGTAGCACTTCCCCTCACTCCTGAGGGGAGGTGATGCATCATGGAGTTGATGGTCGTGGTGCACCGTTAGAGATGCAGTCCACCTGGTGCCTGTTCCAGAGAGGAGAATGAGGACATGAGTAGTAACCCACATCCTGGTACTAACACTTGCTGCAGCAGCATCGAATGCTGTTGTGGGGAGAGACAGTCCATGAGAGGGCAGCATGAGCTGGGGAGGTGGCTCAGAATCCCCCGATAGGGTGATTAGAGAAGGAAAAGAAACAAGATGCTGAGCTAGGGAATGAATTGGAGCCTGGGTAGGAGGTGAGGTGACAAAATAAAAAGTAGGAGACTGAGGAGTGAGAAGGAAAGAAAGAAAAGAAAGGTTTCAAGTTGGGGCGGGGGGCAGGAATAGACCTGGTTATGTGAGCAGGCACTCTTAGGCCTGGTCCACCCTACGCTTTTAAACCGATTTTAGCAGCATTAAACCGATTTAACACTGCACCCGTCCCACACGAGGCCCTTTATATTGATATAAAGGGCTCTTTAAACTGGTTTCTGTACTCCTCCCCGACGGGAGGAGTAGTGCTGAAATTGGTATTACCATCTCAGATTAGGGTTAGTGTGGCCGCAAATCGACGGTATCCGGGTGGTATCTCACAGCGCACCATTGTGACCGCTCTGGATAGCAATCTGAACTCAGATGCACTGGCCAGGTAGACGGGAAAAGCCCCGCAAACTTTTGAATTTCATTTCCTATTTGGCCAGTGTGGAGCTCTGATCAGTACGGGTGGTGATGCAGTCCCAAATCCAAGAAGAGCTCCAGCATGGACCGTAGGGGAGATACTGGATCTGATCGCTGTACGGGGAGACAAATCTGTTCTATCAGAGCTCTGTTACAGAAGACGAAATGCCAAAGCGCCAAAGCATTTTGAAAAAAATCTCCAGGCTATGATACAGAGTCCACAGCACAGTGCTGTGTGACAAGCATAACGGAAAGCCAAAGAATCAAATGGACGCTCATGGAGGAGGGAGGGGGACTGAGGACTCCAGCTATCCCACAGTCCCGCAGTCTCCAAAATCATTTGCATTCTTGGCTGAGCTCCCATGCCTGTAGGGTCAAACACATTGTCCGGGGTGGTTCAGGGTATATTGCTCGTCAATTTACCCCCCCTCCTCCCCGTTGGTGAAAGAAAAGGAAAAAAAATCGTTTCTTGACTTTTTTCAATGTCACCCTATGTCTACTGCATGCTGCTGGTAGACGCGGTCGCTGCAGCGACAAGCAGGATCCTCTCCCTCCCTCCCCGGTGGCAGATGGTACAGTGCAGTAGGACTGGTAGCCGTCCTCATCATCAGCCCGTGAGTGCTCCTGGCTGGCCTCCAGGTGAGGCATGTTCGGCTGGGGCGCCTAGGTAAAAATAGGAATACTCCGGGTCATTCCCGGCAGATGGTACAGAACGGCTGGTAACCTCCTTCATCATAGCAACTGGGGCTGAGCTCCATCAGCCCCCCCCTTCCATGTCTAAAGAAAAGATTTGCTACTGCCTGGACTATCATAGCAGAGGGATGCTGGGCTCCTCTCCCCCCCCCACCATTTTAATGTCCTGCCTGGAACTATCATAGCAGCTGGAGGCTGCCTCCCCCTCATTTTATCTCACTAAAAAGTCAGTGTTTCTATTATTCCTGCATTCTTTATTACTTCATCACACAAATGGGGGGACACTGCACGGTAGCCCAGGAGGGTTGGGGGAGAGGGAAGCAACAGGTGGGTTGTTGCAGGGCACCCCCTAGAATGGCATGGCAGCTCATCATTTCTGTGAGATCTGACACGGAGCGGCTGTGCTCTCTGGTTCTCTCTGATACACTGGTTCTCTCTAGTACACTTGCCCCATATTCTAGGCAGGACTGACTCTATTTTTAGATACAACATAAAGAAGGAATGACCCCAGGGAAGTCATTCCCATTTTTGTCTTTCCGCCCCCAGCCGACCTTAGCGAAGGTCAGCCAGGAGCACCCATGACAGCAGCAGACGGTACAGAATGACTGGTAACCATCTCTGCTATCTTGCAAAGGCAAATTAATGCTGCTGTGTAGCGCAGCAGTACCGCCTCTGTCAGCGGCATCCAGTACACATACAGTGACAAAAGGCAAAATGAGCTCCATGGTTGCCATGCTATGGCGTCTGCCAGGGCAATCCAGGAAAAAAGGGCGCAAAATGATTGTCTGCCGTTGCTTTTACGAAGGAATGAGTGACGACATTTACCCAGAATCACCCGCGACACTGTTTTTGCACCATCATGCACTGGGATCTCAACCCAGAATTCCAACGGGCAGGGGTGACTGCAGGAACTATGGGATAGCTACGGGATAGCTACCCACAGTGCAATGCTCCAGAAATTGACGTCAGCCTCGGTACATTGATGCACACCACTGAATTATTGTGCTTTGTGTGGCCGCGTGCACTTGACTTTATACAATCTGTTTTACAAAACCGGTTTATGTAAAATCAGAATAATCCTGTAGTGCAGACGTACCCTTAGAGAAGGGAAATAGGTGAGGGGGGGGCACAGACTTACCAGAGAAAGTATCAGGGAAAAAACCTGAAAGGAAATATAATTGATGAAGGAAATTGATCAAAAAGCTGTCAGATGAAAACAGATCCTGAAAACCGTAAAGAAGCCCACCCACATAGGTCCTAACGACTCTGTTCAGATAATTTGTTTGAACACCTATTGGAATACATTCAAAGGTGCCTATTGGACAAGTGAGGCCCCATCAGGTGAAGAAACCCCACGTGTGGATAAACTCAGTGAAAAGAGGTACAGCCACAGGAACATCAAATCTAAGAAGCACTTCAAGCCAAAAAAGAAGCAAAGAACAGGATAGCAAGAGTGGAGCTGGACTTACAGCCAAGGAGAGGAAAAGTTGATTCCTTTCT
The DNA here is from genome assembly GCF_003597395.2 of Chelonoidis abingdonii. Classification (NCBI taxonomy): domain Eukaryota; kingdom Metazoa; phylum Chordata; order Testudines; family Testudinidae; genus Chelonoidis; species Chelonoidis abingdonii. Next base: position 87,479,640 of record NC_133776.1, read on the forward strand.
GAAATTACACAGTATATTGTGAAGTACCGTACATACTTGTTCATAAGCCAAATATTCTTTTGTTAAAAAGTGATGCATCAAAGAATGGAGGTTGGCTTATAAATGGGTCGTCACCAAAATTTGATGATTTTAAATTCTATGGAATCATTTAATTGAATATCTAATCATTGTTGTTTTGTTTACCTCGAGCGTCTGCAGGCATGGAGCCCCTTGGCTCCCATTGGCTGGGAACGGCAAACTGCGGACACTGGGAGCTGAGAGGCTCCAAGCCTGCAGACCCTCCAGGTAAACAAAACTTCCAGGCCCACTAGCAGCTTACCCTGATGGGTCAGGAGCCAAAGTTTGCCAACTCCTGAAAATAGGGTCAGCTTATGAAAGGTTCATACAGCCTTTGCTATTTTTACCAAACCTTCTTGGGGAGGTCAGCTTATAAACAAATGGGTTAATGAACGAGTACATACATAATTTATTTTGTTCATTAAAAACAATGCATCTGGTATTATGGCACAGCACGTACAACTCACAAAAGGTTAGAGTTGGTAACCTATAGTTCATTACCAAAGACTTACTAATTAAATAATGTTCTAAATTTATGCTCTCAGTACAATTTTGGGGTTTTCCCTTATAAAGTTCTAGAATTTTTAAATTATCCCTTTTGGCTTGGTTTGCCTCTGCCACTCTTCACAGTTAGCATACTCTAGCCTAGTCAGATCACCATGAGACAACCCAACTATACCTCCCATTAGGTAAAGCAACAACAAATCTGTATTAAGTTTCAGATTTCAATTTTTTCAGGCATTCTGACATCTACCTGTTCCTCCCCCTGCCCCAAAAAACACAACCCAGTTTGAATGAAAAGTTTTCAGCTAGCCCTAATGGTGGTGCCTGCCCCCAACTAATCCTGGCTACATGCTAGTAAGTTGCAATTAGGCTCTCAACTGACTTGTGCCTTTGGTGCCATGGAAGGCCAGTGGATTAATTTGCAAGGCCCCCATCCAGCATACTCTTGCATGATAAATCTGAAGCCTGCATTCTTGTGAAGGACGCTACGAAGATTGATGGAGGAGACAAGTAGATTTGTTATCTACCCAGTTGTACTAACCACCTCCACTGAAGAACTTATGAGCATGGGCTGAATCTCACAAATGCATCAGACTCAAGGCTCAATTCAAGCAAGTTCAGAATTCACCAGGAAGACACTTCACAGTTTATATCTAGGTAAAGTATTATTTGCCTTCCCTTTGGGGCAATGCTTTGTCCTCATCTCACACGTGGGGAACTGAGACAGAGAGACTACCTTGCTTGTCCAGGTCACACATGGAGTCTGTTATGGAGCAGGGAATTGAAACCTGGTCTCCCAAGTCGCAGGCTAAAACACTAACTGCACAGTGGTTTCCCCTCTGACCAGCCAATCAGCAACCTTACTGTTGCAATCATTTACTGGAGCTAGAATTTGGCTAGGTCCCCAATGCTTCCAAAGTGTCCCCTGGATTTTTAATGGAAACAAACAGGGTTTTGAAGCCAATCTTTCTTGGGCCATTAGTGGAGTTTGAACCCAGCATCTTCAGTACAAGAGACTAAGGTTACAGCTACATGTTGCACTGGATGTGTACATTTCTGCTCAAGGAAACATACCAGTGCTAGCTGTGATCAAGCTAATGTCCTAAAACTAGAGTTTAGGTAGAGCGGTGTTAGCAGCTAGTCACCCTCCTACATGCCCAGTGCCTCAGATGGGTATATACTCAGGGTGGCTCGCTCCTCCTGATGCTCATGCTATGGAAGCTATGCTCCATTTTTAGTGTGCTAGCTCAATTAGAGAAGGTAACAGATTCATTCCTGACACACCCAGTCATTAAATCAAAGTAGCAATCAAAAGTAATTTTCAATCTATTCTTAAACAGCTAAATCAAAGCCAATTTAGAGTTTATTGTTCCCAGGGCTTTGTTTCCCTGTCTCATTTTCTATCCTCACCCTCTGCAGCTGTTGCCTTAAAAAACGTTTTCCATTTTTGTTTTCTCTGTCACACACAAGTTTGATTAGATTTTTGCCACATTTCCAGAAAGTGCCAAAATCTGTTGAACAATGAGAGTGCTGTTCTGCCATCTGAGAGGCTGTGGTCAGCTTTAAAGGTTTACATTGACTCACTGGAGGATTGGAGATAAAGAGGGGATAACTGCAGGACCCACTGTGTTGTAACTGTGGGACTTGAGGGCAACTACTGTTTTTGGAAGTCCATGATTGATTAATCTCATCATTCCTTGAGGTCAGCCTCTCTCTCAAATACAGAGGCTACAGACACATGCTTTTCATAAGTTCATGAGTGTATTTGAATGTTCAAGATCGGTGTGAGGCTCTTAAAGTGGCAACTTCTTGTAAATTATTTTTGTTCATATTAATGGAAGCCAAGTTGGGTTGACAAGAAATGTTAGTAGGGGAAGTTGGGAAAACAGAGGAAAGGAAGTTGGAAGGAAGAATAATGGGGCAGGGGGGAAAACAAGAGGGAAAGAAGGATGAAGGGGACCAGGTAGGACTGGATCTCTAGTAGAAAAGTAACCACCATTCCCCCCTTTGGGGAAATGGTAAAATTGACTTTACAAGTTCTTGAGTAGTTTCCTGTCATCTGCTCCCTTTATATTGTGTTCTTAGCTCTCATTTTGTTTGCATGCCCCCTACCACATCTTAGTGCCCCCCTTTAGTACACATTAGGGACACATTTAGTCCCTCTCTTATCAGGACTCTTACTACAGTCACTGTTCTATGAAAACTTCCACACAGCCTTGCTACTGATCCCACCTGGGAAGTTTTTCCCTGAAATCTTTCAGAAATGTCAATATATATTGGACAGTGACAGCATCTGCCTTTTGGAAATGAGCACATAAAAGGCTACAGATCCATCCATCCTACTCTCAGGAGCTATACTGGGCCAAACCCAATTTAGAGGCCCCATCAAGCTTATTTTTCAGAATCTTCTAGCTGAGTGCTCCCGTACAGTTTGAAACAAAACAGGCAAATTTCAATTTCCCCAACATGTAAAGCCTGGGATTTATCTGAATGATCAGATTTGGTCTAAAAGAAGACCTTCAAGTATATGAAAACATATTCTGGCCAATAGGGAGTATTTTCTCCTGCTGTACATATCATTGGCCTGTGACTTTCAAAAGCTGTGGCTAACCTTGGGGTCTTCTCATTGAAGGTATTTTTCATGCTTTTACAATTACTGAATCTGCTATCTGAAAATGATACAATTCTGTATTAGATTTTTCCCTCTTGACTTTGAGCCAAGAAAACTAACATTTGGGTTTGGAAAGAAACAGCTCTGATTCTCTCCAGCATGGATTTATCCTGCTACAAGGCAAATGCTAAGAGGCTTCAGAAAAGACGACATGTGGGCTACTTCCTTGGTAACTGTGTCCTTCAGTGGAGTTACACTAGGGATGAATGTGGCTTCATAATCCTTACAGAATCCACATTTTCTTTCATCACCTACTCCACAAATTGAAAGGTAGCAAATTTAAAGCTGATAAAAGGAAACACTTTCCTCAGATAGTGTACAATTTGCCTAGGGAACTCACTGCCACAGGAGATTGAGTTCAGTAACATTAATAAAGAATTAGACATTTATATGAACAAGTTATAATAAACTTTAAAAAAAACAACAAAGAGGGAGAAATCTAAGGTTAAGCCTCAGTCCTTTATATAATAGGGCACACTCACCTCTCATGAGCACCCCCTTGCCCAAGTGCATATGCCTGCACACTCTCTGTTTGTCCCTGCTCCAGGAGAGAGCAGGGTCCCAAGGCTCCCTCCCTGGAGACAATGTTGTTAGCCTGTTGGGAGCTTTTCTAGTCACACCTCTCCAGCTGGGCCACCACAGTTCAGTTCCCCCTCTGGGGAGGCTTAATGTCCAGGACACTTCCCCCAGTGGCTAATGGAGAGATCCAGGCCCACCCACTACTCCAGGTCCTGGCCCAGGGACCCTATAGATAGCAGCCATCCACTGTGTCCCATTATCTATGGGACACTGCCACTCTAATTCCCTGGGTCACTTCCCCATGGTCCCACACTATCTTCACCCTTACCTCAGGGCTTGTCCTAATGGAGTCCCTGCAACCAGCTCAGGACTCCCCAGCTTCTGTCCAAGGTTCTGCAATTCTATCAGACATTCACACTCCTTCAGCTCCAGCAAGGAACTGAACTTCTTCTGACCCTCTAGCCCTTTTTATACTAAGCTTCTGGGCCCTGATTGGCCGTGTCCCACACAGCCACTCTAGGCAGCTTGGAGGACCCTCTCCACTGCCCTTTTCTGGGGCAGGGTGTGGCAGGACCATGAGGCTTCCAGCAGGGGTCCTCAGAGGCTCTAGTATATCCAGTCACAATCCCCAAACTCACAACACTCCTGAAATGCAATGAAGTACAATTATTTCCATTTTACATTTGGAGAATTGAGTCACTGAGACTAAGCTGCTTGCCCAGAGACACAGAATGTCTCTGCTGGAGCAAGGAATTGAACCCTTTCCCTCAAGTCCCAGGTTAATACCCTAACTACAAAACCATAACCCTTGCTGGGGTTGAGGGTGTCGGAGTAGGGGGAAACTTCTCTGAGGATAGGTCATCACATATCTACATACTGCAGCGTTTCTTGTACTTTCCTCTAAGACATCTGAGACTGGCCACTGATGGACTGGACTCAATGGACCCGTGGTCTGATCTGCTATGGCAATTTTATGTTACCATGTACTATTTGCTAATAAAGATTAGAAAACATACCTGTGTCCAATATTTATGACCTCTGAATTCAGTATCAATGATCCTCTACCCCTGGATAAAGGTCCTTCCATTGCCAAAGTCTCTCTATTACTAATTTTGCATGGCTAGCTACAGATCATACACAGTAACAAGATTTTGTTAAGCATTTCGCTTATGTATAAGAACTGCTTTGGCAAAGCAAAAATGAGGCAACCTAGAAAATTGTGTCTTAAGCATGTGTTCTATTAAACATCCCTAAATTCTCACTGCACTTTACAGAGAAAGACATGTTTGCTGCCTGAAAAGCTTGGTGGGTATGAGGGCCAGACCTGAAGCAATAAGGAAGTGGTGGAAAGGTTATTGGTGAAGGGGACAACTGGGTGGAGTAGGAGGAAGGAAGGATGTGTTAAATGAACAGAAAAGAGGGATCTGTTCCAACCAAGGGACTGCAACAGCTAATTTGGGCCTCATCCTCAGCTTTGTAAATTGTCATAACTCAATTGCAATGACAATTCACACCAGCTACTCTATATAGGTTCGTATACCACCCTTGTGTCTGTAGAATCTTAGAAGAGCATTAAGTGACGTGACTAACATCTGTTATATGGTTCATTCTCTATCTCGTTCCTTCCCCAGAGGGAGAATTGTGTGTGTCAATGTAAGCTGAAGGTCTGATACCGTGTGCTCTGGGACTTCCAATTTACTCTACCAAATATGATTGCGTCACTGTCCTCCCCATTATTTGCACTTCTTGTGTCTTGTCTTATGGTTAGGGCCCTGCCAAATTCAGGGCCATGAAAAACACGTCACAGACTGTGAAATCTGGTCTCCCTCGTGAAATCTGGTCTTTTGTGAGCTTTTACTATAATATATAGATTTCACGGGGAGATCAGCGTTTCTCAAATTGGGGGTCCTGACCCAAAAGGGAGTTGCAGGGAGGTCACAAGGTTATTTTAGGGAGGTTGCGGTATTGCCACCCCTACTTCTGCATTGACTTCGGAGTTGGGCGGCTGGAGAGTTGTGACTATTGGTCAGGCAGCAGTGAAGGCAGCAGTGCAGAAATAAGGGTGACCATACCAGGCCATCCGTACTTCTGTACTGCTGCTGGCGGCAGCTCTGCCTTCAAGCTGGGCTCCCAGCCAGCAGCCACCACTCTTCAGCTGCCCAGCTCTGAAGGCAGGTAGCAGTACTGCAACCCCCCACCCCATCAATAATCTTGTGACCCCCCCGCCCCCCGCCCCAGCTCCTTTTTGGTTCAGAACCCCTACAATTACAACACTGTGAAATTTCAGATTTCAATAGCTGTAATCATGAAATTTACTATTTTTAAAATTCTTTGACCATGACATTGACCAAAATGGACCATGAATCTGGTAGAGCCCTACTTATGGTTAAGCTAGAAGTTCTTGGGGGCAGGAATGGTCTTTCTTTTTTATTTAAAAAATGGACCTCTGAGGGTCCTGGCCCCTGACCGAGGCCTCTAGTCGCTACCACCATGCAAACAATAAGACACAACAATTATTAGAGCTGGTCCAAAAATGGGGGAGAATTAGCACTAAAAATTCATCCGTTTTATTAGTTGAAATAAGAAATTGATGACATTTTTTAATCAAGCTCTGGAAAATTTCAATCAACTCTAATACAGATGATGAGTGAAAGCAGGAAGCTGGGAGTGACAGAAGAAAGCAGAGAGACAAGAAAGGAGAGAGAAGGAGGAGGAGCGAAAGGACTTTGTGATAGAAATACAGAAATGAGAACTCTTAACTAAAAACAAGTAAAACAAAACCCACTACATAGGAGCCATAAGGTTGGTGCTTGTTCTTACTGCAGCTTCCCTTGCCTGACACCTTCTCCTCCTTGTTCCTTCCAGTCTAGCTGAGTAGCTTTTAGAACTGATTGAAAAAATTTCATCAAAACATTTTTTTAATCAAAAGAAATAGGGGAAACATTTTGCATGAAAAATGTTGTAAAATTCATTCCCTCCCTCCCCTGTTTTTCAACCAGCTCCACTTGCTTTAGATTAAAGAAAAACCAAAGACTATATTAACCACAAGAGGGAAAGCAGAGTATGTCTCACTCAGCAAGATCTTCCAGCTTGAAATGCCTCTTAGCCCTGCCCCCACTCAAAGCAGACAAAGGAAAGAGGCAGCATTTCCTAGTGGCCAGAGCACTCCAGAGCCAAGAATAGAAACTGGGTCTCTACTGGGGAACCCTGGGCAAGTCACTTCTCTGTACCTCACTATCCCCATTTTACAGATGGAGAAATGATCCTGGCCTCCTTTGCAAAGTACTTTGAGCTCTATGGATAAAAAGTGCTCTATAAGAGGTGTTATTATCATTTGTACATTGAAAGGCACAGTACCTGATATCACAGCTACATGTGCCACACTGCAGCCAAAATTTTCACAAGTGACTAGTGCCTCACTAAGACGTTTTTGGGTGCCCAACCTGGATCACCAAAAGAGGCCTGATTATCAGCAAGTACTGAGCACTAGTCCTCTAACCACATGCTCTCTTTAATTGGACACCCAAAAATTGAGGCACTGAAAATCACTAGTCCCTTTTGAAAATCTCGGCCTGCATGTTTTACAAAAAACATTAGTCTTGAGATCAGTAAAGTGAGTCACTCATGAACATACATAATGTTCATATTGTTCTTTTCATCATAATGCCAACAATGAAATTTGTCAGACCACAACTACCTTGTGGTCAAGATATCTTGCATACTGACTGTATAGAGGGTGATATGAAACAAAATCGGGTTTGTCTTTTCTCTTATGTCAGTAGCATTCAATGAGCTTTTAGCAACATTTTCCAGCACTTTGAGGCAATGTGTCACTTTAGCCAAAAAGATTTCGACTGGAGCAGCCATTGTCTGCAAACTCCCATTCATTTGTGTGAGTTTTAGCCCACACATTCTGGAGAATAGGGTTTGGAATGACTTGATCCTGATTGGTGGTAGTGTGCTTACAGCTGAATGGAAGGTAGGTCAGAGTAGTGCTTCAAAGGCTACCACAGAGGGGCTCATCATTATGGTAGGGAAAAACAGGAGATCTTAGAGTACCACTTACAGAAGCCTAAGTACCTGGATTTGAATACCACTATTCTAGGCAAAATCCTGCCCTTTCTGGTGAAAGGGAGAGGAGAGATGAGTGCTGCCAGGCATCCTGATCATAAGACAGAGAGCTCAGGGCAGTAAAACATGTTGTTCAGTGCCAATTTTGGAACAGCAGTGTAGAAGTAGCCTTCACTTTAGCAAGACTATGATGCTGAATGCTCTCACTAGCTACTGGCTTGGCCATCTCTGAGAGCCCTCTTGGAGCTGTGCTGCATGAACAAGCATGGGCCTCTCTCTTCTTCCAGGACTGTGTTGGTCCCCTCCAAGTGTCCTTTTACTTCCCAGCACCAATGCAACACATGGTGCAATTAAGCTGATACAATATTGTTGATCCATAAGGTTATGTTGGCCTAATTTTTACAGTGGCTTCTGATTTTGGGTGCCCAAATTGAGATGACTTAAAGAGGCATGATTTGCAGAAAGTGCTGAGTGCTCCAAAACTCAGGCCCTTTACGGTGTCTCAAGTTGGACACGCAAAAATCACTAAACATCCTCAGCAGTAATATTCAACGTTTCATTTAGTGGTAGTTGCAGGGATAATTTAATTCCTCTGTTTCACTGAACATCAAACCTCGTAAACTCCTTTGGGGATCTCTAATGGGAATTCATCAACATGAAAGATATATATTGGGAAGATCATAATCAAGTTAATCAAGGGGAGACACCCCAAAGCTTTGCCATTAAAGGACTCCAACATAAAAGCCTCTGGGGGGTGGGGGGGAGCTGAGAGGAAGAGGTTTATGTACCATGCCTGGCCTATGTTAAGAAAATTTAAAACTTGTTTCACAACATAAAAAAACCAAAGTGTCAAGTCATTAAAAGCAGAAAAACAGCTTCCAATACAGATGCCCTTTTCCAGACTGGTTTATGATGAGAGAAAATACAGATTTATAATACATTTAAAAAAACCCACAACTGACAACATGTAACTACAAGATATATAGGAGGCAGCACACAGCATAACTTAATTGCATGAATATTAAAGAAAATTTAGTATCAGTGCAGTCCACATTGCTGCCATTAGGAATACACACCTTTTATACATACGATTAATTTCTCTCCCCTTTTTGTTCAATGTCTTAAGTGTTTGCAAAGCATGGGAGCCTCTAACTACTACCCTAATCTAAGATTTAAGGGATTGATCTTATTATTGTCCAATAATTGCCTGGCTAGAGGAGCAGAGCCAGGAAACCCAGGACACTGCCAATGTATGTGTATGTATGGATGTATGGCATGTGGTTCTATTGCTTCTTAGTTTTGTTATGACGAGGGATAATCCTTAAACAAGCGATCTTACCCTTGCATACTCAGGGATTGTTTAAGGAGCCAGCATCTCTAAGGGGAATTTTGTGTTAAGGAGGAATTTCAGGGAGGGAGCGAGGGGAGTAAATATTCTAAAGTGATAAGTCAGTCATATTGTGCTATCCAGGAAGGGCTAAGAAGTTATATTTTGATTGTTAAAAGGTTCCTTATTTTGCCTGTTGCAAACTGATACTATACTTGTGTAAGCAAAAGGATGATCACTATGAGCTGGAAAATTGTTACTTCCTATGCATGTCCTCACAATTAGAAGCTCTCTTAAATAAAGGACTCAAATAGGAAATGGGGACTTTTATAGCTGGGAAGCTCCTATGATCTCCTGATGTTCTGGGAACTGTAGTTCAGTAGGTGAGTGGCCATTTTGTTGCAGGCTTGGCTTGGTAAAGAAAAGAATCTTGCCAAGATTTTCAAAACTGCCCAAGCGATTTGGACACCCATTCTCCATTAAAATTAGTGGTAACCAACCAGTCATTTCCACTAGATGGCTTTGAAGATCCCATGCTGTGAGCTTAAGCCTTAATATAAACCACTGGGATGAGCTGCCTGGTTAATTGTATCACATGGGACCTAATTATTTCTTGGTTGTTGTTTTTCTTTTTTTAAATGAAGAGGAAAATTTTAATCTGGGAGTGAGGATGGAGTGAACAGCTCCTGCTGTAAAAATGGTTGATCTAAACCTCCAGAGCACCCTTCCCAATAGAGCTTACTTAGACACTCTGGAAGGATTCATAAAGAGAACGTGGAAATCCATAATTTCATTAACAGTTCAATCAGAGCTTTCCTGGCCTGCTGACACAATATAGTATATAACTATTGAAATTAGCTAAGGGCATGTTTATTTTTTTAAGTATCAGAGGGGTAGCCATGTTAGTCTGGATCTGTAAAAGCTGCAAAGGGTTCTGTGGCCCTTTTAGACTAACAGACGTATTGGAGCATGAGCTTTCGTGGGTGAATACCCACTTTGTCGGATGTTTTTTTTTTTTAGACATTTTTCTCTTTTTAAATCTCTTTAAGCAGAGAAGCTTTTAGATACCTAACACCTGGCTCTCCCATGGGAGATCCTAACCTCTCATAATGTTCACTCACCTTTAAGTTTTTCTTTATTTAAAAAGTATGGAGGGGCCTGATCTTCGGCAAATTCATCTCTGGGCATCATTGGCAAAGCTTTGGAGATGTTTCAGTTTCAGGTCACACCCATTTCAGCAGCCTCTCTAGACTAAAGGGCTCTTTTATTCTGCAGTGTTTTGAATAGGAAGGATATAATCTGAGTGATGAGATGATCTTATCAAAGATGGAGATGTCCCATTCAGCTTGGATGAGCTAAGGTTCTTATGCTTATCAGTGTCAACATTGGTCTGGAAATCTTACAGGAACAAGGCAGTTTTCAACTTAACCTGTCCAATTTGCCTGTTCGAAGTTACCCACAATAAACTTGTGAGCCTATTTTAAACAGTAATAAGGGCTTCACCTGGTGAAATCTAACAGCTATATTTTCATATATATATAGGATCACATCCTGCTCCAAGTGGAGCCTACAAAGCTTGATTAGCACCATCTCTGAAACTTGCAGGAATACCGCAAAGCTGATCCTTTGTGAAATCTCTCTGGTTAGTCTGAGGCCACGTCTACACTACGCGATAATATCGAATTAGCTAAAATCGGTTTCATAAAATTGATATTATAAATTCGATTTCATGCGGCCACACTAGGCACAGTAATTCGGCGTTGTGCGTCCATGGTCCGAGGCTAGCGTCGATTTCTGAAGCGTTGCATTGTGGGTAGCTATTCCGTAGCTATCTCATAGTTCCCGCAGTCTCCCCCGCCTCTTGGAATTCTGGGTTGAATCATTGTCGCGGGTGGTTCTGGTAAATGTCATCAGTCATTCCTTCCTCCGGGAAAACAACAGCTGACAATCCTTTCGCGCCGTTTTCCCTGGATTGCCCTGGCAGACGCCATAGCACGGCAACCATGGAGCCCGTTCAGCTTTTTTTTTTTTCCCGGCACCGTATGTGTACTGGATGCCGCGGACAGAGGCGATACTCCAGCGCTACACAGCAGCATTCATTTGCTTTTGCATGATAGCAGAGATGGTTACCAGTCGTTCTGTACCGTTTACTGCGGAGTAAACTGGCAATGAGATGACGGTTATCTCTCCCCCTCTGTACTGTCTGCTGCTATCATGAGTGCCCCTGGCTGAGATCGCCGGGGGCGCAAAAGCAAAACTGGGAATGACTCCCCGAGTCAATCCCTCCTTTATGGTTTCTAAAAATAGAGTCAGTTCCTGCCTAGAATAGGGGGCAAGTGTACTAGAGGACCAGTGTATCAGAGCACAGCTGCTCCGTGTCAGTATTCACAGGGGGTGCCCTGCAACAACCCCACCCATTGCTTCCCTCCTCCCCAACCTTCCTGGGCTACCGTGGCAGTGTCCCCCCCATTTTGTTCATGAAGTTATAAAGAATGCAGGAATAAGAAACAGAGACTTATTAGTGAGATAAAATGAGGGGGAGGCAGCCTCCTGGGGCTATGACAAGTCCAGGCAGGAACAATAAGCGTGCGGTGGAGAGGAGCCCAGCATGCTGCTGCTATGACAGTCCAGGCAGTACAGAATCTTTTCTTTACACAGGAAAGGGAGGGGGCTGATTGAAGCTCAGCCCCAGTTGCTATGAGGAAGACAGTTACTAGCCGTTCTGTCCTATCTACTGGGAGTGACCAGGAATCATTCCTGTTTTTACCCAGGCGCCCCCCCATATTCAGTTAAAAAGCATTGGAGCACTCAGGGGTTCATGAGGACAGTTTATCAGTCCTATTGCACCGTCTGCCACCAGAGAGGGGAGAGGAGCAAATACTGCTCTTCACTGCTGCAGCATCGCGTCTACCAGCAGCATTCAGTACACATAGGGTGACATTGAAAGAAGTCAAGAAATATTTTCTTCCCTTTTCTTTTCACGTGGTGGGGGGGGGGGGAAGAAACTGAGGAGCTATTCCTGAACCACGCCAGACACTGTGTTTGAACCTACAGACATTGGGAGCTCAGCCAAGAATGCAAACACTTTTCAGAGACTGCTGTGGACTGTGGGATAGCTGGAGTCCTCAGTACCCCTCCCTCCCTCCATGAGCGTCCATTTGAGTCTCTGGCTTCCCGTTACGCTTGTCACGCAGCACTGTGTAGCCTGGAGATTTTTTTTCGAACGCTTTGGCATTTCATGTTCTGTAACGGAGCTTTGATAGAACAGATTTGTCTCCCCATACAGCGATCAGATCCAGTATCTCCCGTACGGTCCATGCTGGAGCTCTTTTTGGATTTGGGACTGCATCGCCACCCGTGCTGATCAGAGCTCCACGCTGGGCAAACAGGAAATGTAATTCAAAAGTTCGCGGGGCTTTCCTGTTTACCTGCCCGCTGCATCCGAGTTCAGATTGCTGTCCAGAGCGGTCAGTGGTGCACTGTGGGATACCACCTGGAGGCCAATAACGTCGATTTCCATCCACACTAACCCTAATCCGATATGTTTAATATCGATTTTAGCGCTACTCCTCTTGTCTGGGAGGAGTACAGAAATCGATATAAAGTGCTCTTTATATCGATATAAAGAGCGTTGTAGTGTGGACGGGTACAGCGTTAAATCGATTTAATGCTGTTTAAATCGATTTAAACGCGTAGTGTAGGCCAGGCCTGAATGATTCAGGATTTTGAAGTATACAAGTAATTTTCGCTATTGCCAGCTCATTCTATTGGTTATTTTAACTCCAACAAAATCTGAAACATTTTGGTCTGGCCAAGGCCTACCAGAATTCCAGAGAGGTGGGGGCAGAAATAATTAAGAAAGAGTTGGCGTTGTTACCTCCAGTTTTTCTTGGATAAGCCTTATACAAATATTACAATTTGCAAATAATACAACCTTTTATAGATTAGAAACTATAGAAAAGCACCTTGTGGACGATTTTAACAATCCTGATTAATCCCTCTCTACTGCCAGTCTTATTTCCCTTTCTAGTTTGTTCTTGTACAGTCTGCAGGTGAAGAATTGAAAACATTAATCTCAGGACATTTAGTTTATTGCCCATTTCAGCAATGTTATTAAGTGGCTGAATTTGTATGTATTGCTTCCCTTCTGTTCACGATAGGAACAATTACTGCATGGTATACAAGTATTACAAGACTAGTAATGCAATTATATAACTGAATGGTATGCCCTCACTTTGAATATAGCCTCACTCTCTCTCAAAAAAAGATACAGAGAAGGGCAACAAAGACTCCAAAAACCGAAGACATGGAAAGATTTCCAGCCAAGGAGATCAGAAAGGTATGGACCCTTTAGTTAAGAGACAAAGTGACAGAGAGCTACATAATGATGAGCGGCGAAGGGAAGATAAATCATGAGCTCCTGTTTGTCCTCTCTCTATGCAAGAAAAAAGTGTCATTCAGTCAAACCAAAAAGCAACAATTTAAAAACTGATCAAAGGAAATATTTAAGTGTTAATCTCTAGAATTTAAGATATCATTGAGGAGAGCTCAATACGATTCAAATAAGATTAGACAATTATATGGATGATAAGACTATCCAGTTATGTACAAGACGATAAAAGTCATAAGGGATACGCAAATCCTCATGCTTCAGGAAGTCAGCCAACATCCCTCTGGCTGGGATTCTGCAGAAATATTAAGTGTCCACTATGAGGCTTCTTTCACCTTCAGCTGAAGCATTTGTTATTATCCACTGTCAGTGACAGGATACCAGACTATATGGCACATTGCTCTGATCTGAGATGGCACTTCTTATGTTCCTGCGTACTCAGCTGGTTCAGTCATCCTTTCAATTACAACATTACTCACCTTCCTCTTAACTCTGCCTGCACTTTTGGCAACAATGGCAAGGGTGGTGTATGGGGTCCTTCTGTAGGTACAGAGTTGGCTCCTCAGTACGTCTGACAATCTTTGTAGTTCTATAATCACAACTTTTTTTTTTTAATTTAAATTGTACTCACAAGGATGCTCACAAATGAAAGAGGAAACTGATGGGGGTGGGGCGAGGAGGACAATTGTACTGGGGCCCTAAGCTCAGGGCAGGACCGGCTCCAGGCACCAGCCGACCAAGCATGTACTTGGGGCGGCACCTTGGGGAGGGGCGGCGCTCAGGTTTTTTGGGGGGTTTTTGGTTCGGTCGGGTGGCGCTGGAGGGTTTCTTTTGTTTGTTTGTTTGTTTTTGTTTCGGCCGGGCAGTGCTCGGGGAGCTTGGGCAGCATGGCGCTTGGGGGGGGCGGGGGACTTCAGCAGTGCAGCACTCAGGGGGCGGGAACTTGGGCGGTGCAGCGTGGCGCTCGGGGGGGGTTCGGCGGCACTCAAAGGGGGGGTGTTACAGCGGGACAGCGTTCTTTTTTTTTTTTGCTTGGGGCAGCAAAAAAGTTAGAGCCGGCCCTGGCTCAGGGGGTCCCCCGCAAACATCTGTAACTGGAGTGAAATGGGTAGAGGTGCGGTCCCAGTGAATATGATGTACCAGTGACCCAAATGGCTCTCAACAGGCCTAGGGGAACAGTGAGACGTATTTAAATGCATTTTCTATATAGTCAGTGAATGTTTTTCTTCTAGACTTTGAACTAGTCATTGTAGGTTTCACATACAACAATAGGAAAATATTTCCAGACAGAAATGTGATTTTGCAACTGGCTGTGTCCCTTACACTTCCCCCTTCAGCCACACAGCTCTGCCTCATTGTACACCTCCTTCTCTTGTACATTCATGCACTGAGATAAATAGTCCGCTGTCAACATTTCAGCCAGCTCTACTCCTGACCTCAGATGGAACAAGTTCACTTGAACTAGGTGAAACAAGGGAGAAACTACATTTTGGTGTCAGGTTGAGGTAGAAGGCACCACAACCACATGAACAAAACTGATTATAACAAGTAAATTAAGTTTAACTAAACATGCTACCAGAAGCAGACAGGCCATTCTCACACTATAAGGTGGACTTTCACACAGAAAGCAGCTATAAACTGAGTGTGGCCTGCAAATCAATCAGCCCCCTGCCTCTAGCTAATGAGACCTTCTTCTTTATTAGATTTTTTTATAGACTCATAAAGCCAGCATAGGATGTATTATATGGGCCGTCTGTCTACCCTGTCTGTCTGTGTGCCACTGGCACTCATACCAATAGCATTGATAATGTTTAACAGAGGTTGGAACTTGACGGAATATAAAAGTAATTGAGAAACTAAGCAAAAAACCAACACAAGGCTGTAAAAGGGATTGTAAAATCAAAGCAAGTCAACAGGAAGATTTCTCTGTAAATCCCATGCAGTGCTTGGGCAGCCTTTGTGGGAGCACTCATGTAAATGTCAGTCCTCGTTTATGTGAAAAACATGGACTGTTTCTCAGAACTCTAAGTGTAACATGATTAGTTTAAAAAAAAAAAAAACAAGTTATGTCAATTTGGGTAGGCCTGTTTCTTCAAAGTCCTATAATGACTTCATTTAACATGTGTTACACAAAGGACTTTGGAGCCATTCCCATACATCTCAACTTCCCTGCTCACGACGCTGATTTTTGCAATTCTTTATTTTGCTGGCATTGCTGTAAACAATGCACTGCCCTTCAAAACAAAGAAAAAACCTCATCAATGTTTTTAAGTAACCCCTCCACTGAGTTATATCGTTACTTTTAGCAACTACAGAACAGAAATATTCTGATAAATTGCCAAAATGGGTCCCCATAAAGCAACACTTCTTTAAAGTTTTTGCCCCCATTAAAGAAAGTTATCTGGACTTTCTCCAGAAGGGGTGGTTTGGTGTGGGGATGGGGTTTTTTTTTTGGTTTTTTGTTTTGTTTTGTGTTGTTTTTGTGCTAAAGCTTTCACAGAAGATCAAGTGTTGTTGTTCATTATAAATTCGTTAACAGCATAGCTGCTAACATTCAGTAAATTAACAAGGAACTTTTATTACATCCGATCAAGCTCTTGTTAAAGATAACAAGTTATTTTCATTCTTTGTATTTGTATAAGAGTCACTTTTCTGGAACTCATCAAAGCCTATTGTGAATTCATGCCAAAGCACTACTCTCCCTTTTAGTATGTTTTAAAAAAATTAACAAAACCCTATGATCACATTGAGAAAACACAGTTTATGTTAAAATTTTTCTAGATAAAAAGACTTGGAATTGTAGAGAAATCTGCCCTCATATCCGCAAAGAGCAGAGATAATCCACTGCAAACAACCCTGAAAATGCTGAATTTTTCATGCTTGCTTTTTATTGTTTTGTTTTTGTACAAAATAAGCTCAGCTAAATATCCTCTTTATGAAATCTGACAGCGTAACAATGCTCCATTGTGGCCTCACTTTATAGCAGCTTTTCACTCAAATATAAATTTCTGAAAAGTTATTTTATATAATCACTTTAACCAAGTGATTAAATTAAGAATCTTATCAAACAATCAAAAGTGGGAGGGAAGTATGTTTTGCTTTGAACTGTTTCACGAATACATTTTAGAGGAAGTTGCTTCAAAAACAAATATTTTGGGGACAGGCTAGTGCAATGAGATCTTTTTGTTGTGTATCAATAGCCAAATATGTATCCCCCCAACCTTAGGAGAAGTGAAAGAAATGTTTCTGAAAGCCCATTCAAGTCAATGGGAAGATTGACATTGACTTAGATTAGGGCTAGAGTCAAAGCCCATTGTTAGCACTCCACAGTGAAGACAGCAATAGTCTCTCCATAAGATAAAATACTGTTAGCTGCATCTAAGATTGGTCAAATTGATTTATTCATAAACCTCAGTGGAAAACATCCTAAATAAGCAGATCCCTAATCCAGTCTCATTCCTCTAACACTGCTAGAAGAACAGATTCCCAATGAACAGGAATACACGGCGAGGGAGGTCAAATCAAGTATCTCTGCATATACCGATGAAGTGGGTATTCACCCATGAAAGCTCATGCTCCAATATCTCTGTTAGTCTATAAGGTGCCACAGGACTCTTTGTCGCTTTTTTCTGCATATACAGGAAGCCAATATTTTTTAAAAGTACCTTTGTTTCTGCCTCCATCAGTCAACCTCTTTTTAGTACTAAGATTTTCTCTTTTGGAGCCATTTGTTCTTAATAAGTGACCTAAGCAGGAGCATCTCTTGAAAATACAGTCCTGTACCTTCATTTCTTTGCTATGTCTGTTGGCCAAAATGAAGCACTCACGCACAGTAGAACTGAACATGGTGATGGTCATTTCTCCTCCTCCCAGTAGGATACAAGTCTTATCTGGGCAGCTTTCCATTGACTGGTTTCAGAGTAGCAGCCGTGTTAGTCTGTATCTGCAAAAAGAACAGGAGTACTTGTGGCACCTTATAGACTAACAAATTTATTTGAGCATAAGCTTTCGTGGGCTACAGCCCACTTCATCGGATGCATGCAGTGGAAAATACAGTAGGAAGATATATATATACACAGAGAACATGAAACATTGGGTGTTACCATACACACACTAACGAGAGTGGTCAGTTAAGGTGAGCTATTACCAGCAGGAAAGAAAAAAACTTTTTGTAGTGGTAATCAAAATGGTCCATTTGCAGCAGTTGACAAGAAGGTGTGAGGAGCAGTGGCAGGGGCGGGGAAATAAACATGGGGAAATAGTTTTACTTTGTGTAATGACCCATCCACTCCCAGTCTTTATTCAAGCCTAAATTAATGGTGTCCATTTTGCAAATTAATTCCAATTCAGCAGTTTCTCGTTGGAGTCTGATTTTGAAGTTTTATTGTTGTAATATTGTGACTTTTAGGTCTGTAATCAAGTGACCAGGGAGATTGAAGTGTTCTCAGACTGGTTTTTGAACATTAAAATTCTTGACGTCTGATTTGCATCCATTTATTCTTTTACATAGAGACTGTCCAGTTTGGCCAATGTACATGGCAGAGGGACATTGCTGACACAATGATGAAGTGGGCTGTAGCCCATGAAAGCTTATGCTGAACTAAACCAGAGCTATGGCACAGTGTTGTGTCTTTCAGAATCTTAAAGTCTCCCCACATGCTCCTGCCAAGTGCTGTTCTGCTCCCTATGGCCCAAAGAACAACTGCCTACAATGATTGTCACCATGAAGCGAGCAGACCCCTGTTAAATATGTAGTGATCCTACACACATCTAAGTCCAAGCAGCAAAGATGCAAGACTATGGAGAAAAGATAGGAATAAGGGGTAGGAGACCCAAGGAAAGACAAAGGAGCTGGAGGGAGGTTTGTCCAAGGAAGGTGAGGGGAAAGAAAGGGATTGGGGATGAAAGAGGCACAGGGAAGCATGGTAAAGAGAGGGAGCAAGTAGGCTGGGACATACACATTTCAGTTAGCACACCAGTGCAGCTAATGTAGGTGCCAACTGTTTGCCCAATATTATCCCCATTAGTTCTTATTCTTTATTTTTATTTAACCAAGTCCGCTACAACCCTATATTTGATATGAATGACAGTCTCCAACACCAATAAAATTCAGGACCAACTCCCTCTTCAACAACACAGGCTCTTCCTACCACAGCCATTCAGGGGGGTCATAACAGCACTTTGTAATGAGGGCTATTTACCACTAGTAAAAATCCCCAATTGCTTCCATATCTGTAAAGCACCAGGAAAGCAACTCTTCCACAACTAGCAAAGTATTATTATTAAATATTCATATTATGGCAGTACCTGAAACCACTAACAGGATCAGAGCCACATTGTGAAAAATCACCATACAAAATACAATACGAATATGGTCCTTTCTCTAAAGCATTGACAGTCTAACAATGCATGAGGAGGGCATCTGAAATAATTAGATATTTATTATTTCACATAACAGGAACCTTAAATAAGTCTTCTCATAACCTAGGATTGAGTCTGTGTCACAGGAACTCTAATTATTTCCCATTATTTCCAGCAACTTGTTCTTGAAACATTCATCCATCCATATTCATGGCTGATCCTGCTGTCATGGAAGCCTATGGATGTTTGGCAACTAAATTCAGAGGGACCGGTGTGAAAGCTGAGAAACATTACACACAGTTCATTACTAGCAAACTTACACTGGAGACAAGAGGAGAGGAGTCACAGGGAAAACACAGAATAAGGCCAGATACATTGATTTTTATAAATTAACACCGTTGCTGATAATAAATGTAGGAGTTCCAATTAAAATCCTCACTGAATGCTGAACTTTTTAAAATAATATTTCAGTATGAGCTATATGGGATATAAAGTATAAATAAAAACTTCAATGCATTTCTATCTCCTTTACCCTAGCCTAGTTTTCATGCTTATCCTTCATCCCATTAAGGGGTGTTGGCCTTTTAATCATTATCTGGTTTTGGACTCATTTCACAATTACCCCCATGGAAAAAAAAAGTCAAGATGCTTTCAATTCCCTAAAACCCAAATCAAATTTTATCCACCCACTCCAACATCTGCAGATGAGTAGGTTTCTTTATTGTCATTATCAATCATATCTCATCATTATGCGTGAACATCTATGAATAATAAACTTTCCATCTCTGCTAAAACTATATCTGTGAAATCAATCCTGTACACAATGATTAGTCAAACTCCTTTTGAAGTCAACAGGAACCTCATTCAAGAAATGATAGGGGGGAAGAGCTCTTATTTGGCACAATTACTTGCCTTGGTGGTAAGAGTACATGGAAGGATCATTATAAGATGTAAGAGAAGTGTTTCCTGTAATATAGTGCTTCACCATAGCATTCTGAAGTTAGTAGCTGTGAGGAGGTAGCTAGCTGCCAGTAGTCCCTATGTCAGTACTGCTCCACAGAGCATAGAGACAATATATGAACAGAATACTGATTTGAAGCAGAGACCATGGGAAGTTTTGTTAGGGACAGGTAAGGGTCTGTTACATTTCCCAGAGTTAAGATTGTCTTGGTGGGGCAACCTCTAGCATTCAAAAGTCATGAGATACAATTTTGAGTCTGAGATTTAAAAAATTTGGGTTCTTTTTATTTGCCTTGTGGTTATGAGCCTTCAAGGGTCATGCTTTCAAGCTTCTTCCACCACTTTGGGTATGTTGACACTTAAACTGCTGCAGTGGCACAGCTGCAGTTACACCACGGTAACGCTTCAGTGTAGACACTCACTACAGTGACTGGAGGTGTTCCCCACTCACTGTAGTTAATCCACCTCCCCAAGAGGCAGTAGCTAGGTTGATGGAAGAATTCTTCTAACCTCTCACCCAGGGACTGCCTCAGGCTAGGGGGGTGGGTGTCATCAGGCAGACTTTGCCATCTTCTCCCTCTTAACTTAGGACCCTTTAGGCACATCTTACCTTCTGCAAGAATTTGTACCACCACCACTTCCAGTTGAGGGAGGAGGCAGTATTTATATTATCCCTTTGTCCCAGCTCATTCTTTATTGGCTGGTGAGAGGAAAGCCTTGCCACACCCTCTCTGCAAGGCTCCTGGCCCCAGGACCTTAAAAGAACAGTGACAGGAACATTTGGGAAGATAGGAGTTTTGTTTAGCTATCAACCCCGTAAGTAATAGGGCACTATCAATCTCAGCCAAACAGCTGATATAGGGATGGTGAAGTCACTCCCAACTTGAAGCTAATGTTGAGACTAAAGCTCTGGTGCCAATTAAGGTAGCCTGCCCAACTTATTGGTGGTTAGATGAAAGCTAGTTTATTTTCTCTTTCCAACCCCCATATGGGGTTACAATAAAACTTTCCAGCACAATTAAAGACGAAACAGCATGTTACGTTTAATATTCAAATGACAAATTTAGGTGAAAATAATATGAGTTCTCAGGATTAAATGTACAACAATTAACCCATTAAATATACATGTGTATGATCTTTTAGACAGCAGGACTGTTTAACTGACAGTTGTTTTAAGTATTTAAGGAACTATTCTATAGGCACTGTTCTCAAATAAATTCTGGGGGTTCTAGCCATGCACACAGATGCATAACTGCACTACTAGCCATTTGCTGGAGTTAAAAACAAGTGCAAGAATGCTGAAATAGAGGCCTGCCTCTACTAATAAAGATTGGAAAACAAACAAAACCCAAAGGGCTCATACATATGCAGGATGGTTGTCATATCTCTGGTGGTTTCATTCATCTTCAGGTACGTGGTTGAAAAGATTAGCCAGTATTGGCTCTGATATTTAACTTTGATGAACTTGCAGGCTGATTAGAAGTTACTTGCTTGTAGATGCTGAATCTTAGATGTTACATGTTT
Source organism: Chelonoidis abingdonii (assembly GCF_003597395.2). Classification (NCBI taxonomy): domain Eukaryota; kingdom Metazoa; phylum Chordata; order Testudines; family Testudinidae; genus Chelonoidis; species Chelonoidis abingdonii. The sequence continues at coordinate 87,501,024 of NC_133776.1, forward strand.
CTCTATTCCTGCCCCTCGATGGCCAGCCAGGACAGCAGAGGAAGCACAGGCCTCTTTGAAGCCAGGAACAAACCTGCTAGCAGTAAGGCTTCTTCCCTTCATCCAGTTTTTGAAGATGGTGACCTGACTAGTTCTACCCCTTTGGAACTTCTCTCAGGAATTTCTTGGCAAATCAGAATGGAGCACTCCTCTTCTGAAGTCACTGGCATCACCAAATTGGATCTGATTAGGACTCCTTTATGTGAACAAAGAACCTCTCTATTCCAGTGACTTTAGGTTAGGAAAGCCCACGGATCCAAAAATATACCCAGTCAATCAATGGCAGGTTCATTGATATTTTGAGACATTTGAGATCATGGGTCAGTCCACAGACACTATATCAACCACCCTAAAAAGTTCTGAGTCAAAAATAATTTCAAAAAGTAAAGGTGGCTAAACATTGGAACAGAAATCACAGGGAAACAATCCTACATTTTCTCAGCCATGCACAGAGAGGGACAGTTCCTGTTCTGCAAAGAGATGCTTATCACTTCTTTTTTATTTTAGGGGAGAAAGGTTAGACTTTAATTCAGTCAGCATAAAAAGTCTTTCCCTTCAGGCCAATCTTTTCTCACACTAAATTTGTGGAAGAAAAAACAGTTGCATCAACTCTTTGCTTCTTTGATTGTCATTTCTACAGTTCGTTGATCAAACAAGGAGAAGAGGTGACTGCAGCCAACATTTTTAAACTCAGACAACCAAAGTGAGGCTCCTAAGTCCATATTTAGGCACTGAAATAGAAATGGTCTGATTTTTGGTGCTCACATTGACTTCAATTTGATTTGTGGGTGCTCACTTACTTCTGAAAATCAGGCCACATCTTTTTGGGTGCTTGCATATGGATGTAGGAACTTAACTCTAAGCATCCAAGTTTGATGTTGACCGGATAGTATATTCTCTGCCCTTTTGCAGCTCTCCAGAAGATGAATGGTGAGAATGTATGCTCCTTCCTTCTGTGTGTTGCGGCTTTCCACTGAAAGTAGATGAGAAGATGTTCTCTCATGAAAACTTGCTTCTGTCCGTCCCAGGAATATCAGTCACTTACATGAAAGAATAAGATGCATTCTTGGGGGATATGAGAGGTGGATGTTGAGAGTATTAACTGGGACAGACCTTCACTTTTCTTAAATTCTTTCACAAAGAGATCACTGCTTCTGGCTTCAGAGACCACACATTGGGAGATGACGTATTGACCTCAGTCTGTTATGTAATAATTAATTTTATTCCCCCCACCATTCAAATAGCTTATCTGAGTGAAGTCCCAAAAATTATCAAGAGCAGCCTGCAAATTTTCAAGGCACTTCCACCTGCTTTGCACATCTGAGGCAGCACAAAGCAACTTCTTCTTCTTCCTTCATATGGCATTGAAAAGTAATGAGCTGGGATTATAATTTAATTTTAAGATTTGAAAATCATTCTAATTCTTCAGGGGTAGCTAAGTGGATGCCCTTTATGCCACCCAGGCAAGCATGAATGGGACAGTTGTCCATGATGTGTTGCATGATTTGTACCTCACCACAGTCACAACAAAGCAAATGGAAATTTACCAAGAAGTGACTCAGGAGAATCTTTGCATGGTGCAATGCCAACATAGCTAGTCCTATACCACTGATCTGTCTCCCCATTCATGTCGGGGGGCAGGGGGGGGAAAGCGGCTGCCAAAATTAGAGAGGGTCATAATGGGGTGGGAAGGTCTGGACAGAGCAAATTACACTCCACCAGAGCCTTGGCTGGTACAGTTGTTGGCTCCAGCTGGTGTGATTTAGAGTAGTCCTGAGGCCAGGGCTGGCTCCAGGCACCAGCGAAGGAAGCAGGTGCTTGGGGCAGCCAATGGAGAGGGGCAGCACGTCCGGGTCTTCAGCAGCAATTCGGTCGCGGGTCCCTCAGTCCCTCTTGGAGCAAAGGACTCACCGCTGAATTGCTGCCAAAGAATGAAGCAGCACAGTTGAGCTGCTGCCTATCTTTTTTTTTTCTTCCTCTTCACTGGAGCCGGCTCTGCCTGAGGTTGCCCTAAAAGTTAGTCGAGAGGCTTGGATTGCCAAGGATTGAGTAGCCATAAAGGTGGTTTTGACCATCCTCTCCTCAGCTGCACCAAGTATAAACTCAGTATGACTGAGTACAGAGCCCTTGTTTTTTTATTTATGCACCAAAATTATACCCACATCCCAGCATGTGCCCATGGTACAAAGGGCAAAAATAATGGAGAAGATCATGGCTTCGCTACAGTAGACTGGTGTTAAAACCAGTGCAGATGTGTGGTTTAACTGGGCGACAGGTACCCATAAACAGACAGCCCAGAGGGTGTGCAAAGGAGATTAATACAGAGAATGGCAGTGTGAATACAGAGCTCTGCAAATAAAACACAACCAAGACCTTTAATCTGTATTTGTCTGTGCTACAATCTTTGTTTCTGCCGAATTCTACCCAGAACCCCTTAGAGATGGGAGGATAAGTGCATATATGTCTAAAACATCAGAAAAGGGCACTAAGAATGTAAACAGGAGTGAATAAAAATAGACGTGCAGATCAAATTACTCAACACCAAAACATTTAGAACAGTAAAGTTTTCCATTACCTTTCACAGAATATGTAGCACTCCCACACAGCAATCCACAGCCTCTGTCCCAGCTGTACTCATGGCTACTCCTTGGGCATTGGTTATGCTGCATATTCTGTTAACTCAACCAAAAATGGCATATATCATTTATCTAGAATAACCAAAGGTGCGAGCCAACTGGGAACAGCACAGTAAGAGGGGTTGTCTGTATAATACAAAGAAGGAATATTGCCTAGTGGTTAGAGATTGGGGCAGAGTGTCACACTTTAGTCCAGGCACCTAAATAAGTAGGCTGATTTTCCAAAGTGCTGAGCACTTAGCAGCTCCCATTGATTTTAGTGAAAAGTACTTAATGAAAATCTGTCCCAGTGGCTAACCAGGAACTTGGGTACCTCAGACTAAGCTTAAGGTTTTGAAAACCTTGGCCTCAGACAAATAAAACTTGATGTTACAGACTACGAGAACAGGAAATGGTGCAACATGGACCAGCTATTTGAAGAGGGATTAAAACATAATACTGGCATAAAGGGCAGAAGCCATAACTCAAGCAGGGTGACATTTTGTGTGGTGAATGTATGCAAGTCCAGTTCTTAAACAAAAAATGCTACAGGAAAAATAACACCCCGTGATTTGTTTTAGGCTTTCACTAAGACTTTTCTGCCATGTGATCTGCCATAAATGGGAAGGAGAGTTCTGTAAGTGATTCAGCGAGAGAGAGGGAAAATGGAATGGAGGGAGAGAATGGACAGAAGGAGAAAGAGAACAAAAACAAAAAACCCAGAAGAGCTCCTTTGCTGGACTGTGATATGCTGAAATAATTAGGGATGTTGAAATTCTGTGTGCGATCTTGGAAATCCTAACAAACAAATAGCAGTTCCAAGCTTAAAAACTATGACGCTTCTCTTGTAGCCCTGCTCAGGCCAAACTCCCATGGAGGAAAAACGTATGTAAAATCAATGGGGGCTTTGCCTCATTAAAGACTGCATGATCTAGACCCCAGAATAGGATATTGAACTCTCCTGTTGTCCCTGACAATTTTCTGTGGTGACTGTTTAAAAACAAATAAAAACAATCCAGAAAGATTCGATCACAATGGCAGTATTGTCTCTCGGGCAAGGTAAGAAAGTTCAGTGACTTAAAATAAAAAGCACATTTAAACCCAGCAACTGTCTTTTCAGCACAGATTAAGGCCAGATACTGTACTCAGTTACATAGAGTAATCTGAAATCTATTGACTTCAATCAAATTACCAGTACTCTGGATTTCCACTGTTATAACTGACAGCAGAATCCAGTCTTTGGCCTTCTTTTCTCTAGGTAGACAGTCTGGCAATACTGAGAATCTACCACAGGAGGTTCTCAAGTTTTTTCAGAATGTGGACTACTTCGTAATGGAGTTCATGATTCACCTTGCATCAAATTTGTGACTGCGTGTCCCACTTCCCTCTCATTCACAATCACCTATACACCCTTCCATTCACAATCACAGAACACCTTGTATTGACTTGTGGCTCTTGGAACGGTAACATTAAATATTTTCCTAATTAATTTTTAGATTCTTTTAATTCAGTTTAGCCATGGAAACAGCAACCATGTGATCAACCAGCTCTCAAATGACCACCAGCTGATACCCTACAGACCACTGAAGACCTGGATAACAGTGCAGGAGCCCTTGGTTTAAGGTAAATCATTTATGTTGGTTAATTTTACCTCCTACAGAAGAAATCCCCCACCTCAAAAATCCCTTTTGCTACCTTACATTCTGTTACAACCTCAAGTTCCCATTTCTTCTGATGTCCATATTATGCTACAGCTATTTCATCATTTATTTTCTTTTGCACATTCAAGTGGGGAGTGACAGGAAGGTCAAATTTGTTTTGTGAAAGTCCAAAAGCTCTCCTGCAGCACAATTAATAGGAGGACTGTGAGAAACCCCACTGGCAATGATATATAGACAAACATCTACATTCCTTACATACCACATTCATTTTTCTTCATGAAGAACATCAAACTGCCAACATTGGGTAGACTATGTGTCAGTTACCCACCCCAGTTCTTTCTCTCGCACACCCTTTTGGTGTTGAGTATCCATTTGATAACTTGCTCTTGCTTTATGAAGTGCCATGGCTGATTGTGTGAGCCTTTCTTAGATTGTGTGACCCTTTATTTAGATTTGTCAAGTGTCCGTTGCATAATGAGCAAACATTTAGCCACCTAAAAATATATTTTTAGCTGAATTCTTACCTGACAAATTTATACTGAGCTCACACTATAATTGTATTCTATAGATCTTGAACTATTTTATGCTCTATTTACAAAAAATAAATAAAGCTTGAATTGCATTCCAGAGCAGAAGATCCTCTTGCACTACACAATGTAAGTATTTTATTTGGCTCCCCTGTTTATGTTAGTTTGTTTTAGTTGCTTTGTGTCTTATTCAACCACAAGAATGCAGCATAATTGGACTAATTCAGTACTGTGTGTCTTTGAATGCATTTTCCTTCCTGGAAAAAAAGTCAGTTATTAAAGTAAGGTCTAAAAGTGTTTTTTGTTCTTTAGTTGTGAAACTAAAAACTATACAAATAATCAAAAGAAATTTCATACTGAGAGACTGCAAATAAGGCATGGATTTAAAAACAAAAAGATTGTAGCATTGTTAAAGGGAACAAAATTGTCAGTCCCGGGGACTGGCGTCTGCTATTGTCCCCATAAAACAATAGGAATTGGCACAGTGGATCAGATTAGTGCTGCATCTACTCCAGGACCCTGACACCAACAGTGGCCAGTATCACCTGTTTTAGCAGACATGCAGAAAAACCTGCAGTAGCCAATTGTGGGATAATCAGAGAACACTTCCTTCCAACCCCGAAGAACCAGGAGAGTTTCCAAGGGCTTGATTCAACTCCCACTGAAGTCAATGGAAAGATTCCCATTTACTCTAAGGGTATGTCAACCCTGCAACTGGGAGTGTGTTTCCCAGCAAAGAGGGAAAGAGGCACACTATCTCGACTTGATCTAGTATCTCATTGAAGTCAATGGCAACATTTCCACTGACTTTAATGGGAGCAGGCACCAGCCCATAATTAGTCCATTTCAGGGACTCATTACTTGATGAATTTTGTATGCAGTGTAGCCATGTCAGTCCCAAGAGAATAGAGAGAGAAGGGGGGTGAGGTAATATCTCTTATTGCACCAACTTCTGTTGTCCAAGCTTGTCTCTCTCACCAACAGAAGTTGGTCCAATAAAAGATATTACATCACCCACTTTGTCTCTTGATGAATTTTAGCTTTTAAAATCAAAGATGGTTTGAATTATACAGGTATTTTAAAAAGCAGTCAGTGCTGGTAAGCCTCTAGGGCCAGCTTTCTAGCTGGACGAAACAAGTGTATCTCCATTGAATTCAATGCAGCTATGCCAGTGCTAGCTTAGAGTCTGGCCCCTATTTTTTAACTCAATTAAAAATGGCAAAAAAATATTTTTTTAATTCCATAAATACCTAGTACACTGAGCTGCAGCCTGGAGTATAATTTTACAGCCAAATAATAAACCCATAAAATAGATGTCTCTAATGGAAATACTGACACAACCTTAAGCACAGTCCTACACAAACATTGCTATAATTAAAGTATTTAATCGAAAGGCAATAGCATCTGATTTTGGGGGGAGAGGGAGTTATATTTTCATGCTGCTAAAAACAAATTAAAAAGGAGATTTAAAAAACAAACAAACAAAGCCAAGGATTGGCAACTCCAGACAGCTTGGCTGGTGTTTAAGTATATACTGTGAGTTCAAGTTACAAAGTAATTGCATTATTCTCTCAACAAACAACAACGGAATGAGAAAGATAAACAGCACACTTCTGCAACAGTGACTTCCTGCGCATAAACATTCCAATTGACTTTACGTTGTTTATTACGAATTGGATCCTTGTTCAGATATATTTGTGTCATTGTGGGCATCATTCTCACCTTGCTTACACCAGATCCTGAGTAACTCCATTGACTTCAGTGGGGATCAGACCTCAGACTTCCACCCACAGCTTTGCCCCTCTGCACTCAGGAGAGGGTGAGCAGGCTGAGGGAGAAATGGGTGGGGCTGGGGGTGGGGACACATAGTCCTTTCTCTGACCCTGTAGAGATTCTGAAGAAAGATAATATGGCCTTGGGCTTTAAGGGGGTCCCTGAGGGCAGCCAGGGGGCAGAGAGGGGCAGGAAGAGGGCTCTGGCTTCATATAGATCCCAGAGGATATCTGTGGAATTTGGGGGCAGGCACAGCAGTTTATTCTTTGGAGTAGGGTTGGGAACCGTACACCCACCTGGGGTCATATGGGGGAAACTCTATGAGGGATCCTCAGCCTGTAGCTGAGTTAAGTCCCCTGTGAATGACACCAACTTGAAGGAACTTAAAGCTTTCCTAAAAGGGAAGCAGGGATTCCCCTGCCATAGGAACCTCCTCCGGCAGCACAAAGCCATAGCTGGCTCTTCACCACATGCTCTCCACCTAATATGTAGGTTACATTCCAAGGCAGGCTGGGGGCATGAGCACTGCATGTGGCTGAAACACACTAATTCCAGTGTTTCCTAAACAATGGAGCAGGGCCTAAGAGACAGTTTCAGCTGGTGAAGGTTAGGTAAGCCCCGTAGCTACCTTTGTCCACCCACCCACTTCTGTGCCATGTGTTAAACCACTAAAAAAATTACCTTTCTACAGGGGCTGAAAAGAGGAGGTTTGCACCAGAGATATACAGCCAAATCTTCAGAAGTAGCCACTGATTTTTGGGTATCTTCTTTTTCATGTGCAACTTATTACACACACACACACACACACACACACACACTAAAAAGCCCTCCCTGGTGACACTCGATCACTGCATGAATTGACATTTATTTGAGGGCAAATATTTGATCTAAAACATTGCTTTTTGTGAGTACTTGTACTAGTAAAGCTAACATCCTCAAATGTTCCTGAGCACTGTGCACAAGAGCATTGCAACCACATTTGAATCTACCTTCATTTCCAGTTAGTTTGAATGCAACTATAGCATACACTGCGTTAGTCAACATAAGGAATAGTAAGCAACACAAAGCAGATGCACTCCCAGGAGGTAAAACAGAAAGCAACACGTTCACTCCCAACAGGGTGAATACATAATTTGTCACTAATTATATATCCAACCAGTTCTTTGCAATTTGAGTTTTGAGAATTTACTGGGGCTTGGTGCATGTAGATGTTATGGTTGCCACCTACTGAGGAAGTAAGAAAACTGATTGTGGACTAGTCTTCAAATACAAAATAGAATGAATTAGGAAACCTTGTACTATAGTCTCCTAATTCCTTTACTGACATTAACTTCTTCACATAGAAAAATGCACAAGATAACGTCTCTAAAGTGTTTGTGATCAACCAAGAGAGAATAGGAAAAAATTGAGGCTTATGAATGTAATAGTAACCAAGACAGCAACCAAACTGGGAACGGCTTTATTCATTAATCTAACAATATGTATGATTCCAATATTGGCAAAACTGAAGAACCATTTAGACACTCAGAAAATACTACATTTCAGCTCCAAGTTATTAGATGTTTATGGAAATTAAGATGTTGTCATGGTCCCACTGCTCACTGTCTATTGTACAATGCTGCCCCCTAGCAACTGACAACCAGCACAATACATAGAAAATCTAACATCATTTCTCTGAAATCAAATTTAGCAATTCCATTCCCTTCAAAGTGATTTTAGTTTTGTTGCTCGTGTTATATTTTATAAGCTCATTTGTGTTCAGGACATCATCTTGCAGTCCTCTCTCAGGCAAATTTCTTCATTGACTTTAATGGGAGTTTTGCCTGAGTAAGGAAAGACAACAAGAAAGTAATTTTAATAGTTTGCTAATCATCTGTAAGGGTGAGTCAAAGATTACCCATGTTTGGCGAGAGCGCTTGCTTATGAAGTACATAATAACTTTATTCCTTGTGCACCCAAAATACCCATTATCAGGTCCAGGATATGTACCGTAGACACATTTAGGGTCAGGTTAAGCTGTTTCGTCCCAGTCTGGTGACACAAAGTCTACATACACCTGGTTTAAAGCAAGTTTGTGGCTGCTCTGCATCACTGAAGTAGCTCAAAGCAGCCAAAAGATACTGGTGAATCTGGCCCCAAACTAGTCCTTTATTCACTATGTTGCAACCTGACTTAGCATCACTCTGTACAGTCTTCAGTCTGGTGTTAGTGGACCCAGTCACTGGGTCCCACATGTTTCCAAGCTAAATAGATGTGCATAGAGTCTAGTCACTATTTCTAGCTCTGGGACTCCAGGGCACACTCCTAGGCTCGGAACTCTTGTCTGACACTCTTCCTTCGGATGTGGGACACTGCAGTCCAGGTGCCCTAGATCCCAAAATGAGTGTCAGAGGTCTGGTGAGTCCCTCAGTTACTTACACACATTTCATCAGAGTTCCATCTGCGCAACTGTGAGTGCTGCAGGCTTCTAGTTTAACCCCTTTGGGGATAACATGGCAGAAAAGCAAGGAACACAGGCTTAACAAATGGAGTTTCTGAATCACAGGGACTTTACTCTTAAAGCAATTGAGAGTTACAGATCTTTGAAAACAAAACAGAAGTCCTGAGACATACCCTCCCCTAGGCTGAGCTCACCCCTTCTGTGAGCCTAAGGTTTGTCAGTGCTTCAGGTTGAGCAGAGTCCTTCCTGCAAGTCCTTCTTATGTGTGGTGATGGTTGAACCCTGCTCTCAAATTTCTCCATTTCTGTGCTATGTGCTTTAACCAAGAGGCTCCAGCACCATCAGTTACGTGTGCCCCTTCTTAAGGGCCCATGTGTAGAAAAAACTTTGTTCCATGGAGTTGGGCCAGTAGCTGAGAGATGGCTGTCATGATGGCTCTTGCAGCGAGTCCTCCAGCAAGACTGCCAGCCATATTAAATCCTGTTGTATGCATTTACCATACAGGCACTGACCTGCTGAGGATTATTATTACATTACATTTTTATATTTCTTATGCTGAGAATTTCAGGTTAGACTTGAAGCATTTCTATTAACTTCATGTTCACCACCACCCTCCCCTCCATAATAAAACCTTGAAAGTGGTTTACGAGCAATGCTACTGAAAAACATTGTGCTGTAGTGGAAAAATGTAATGAATGGAACAAACCAGCAAATCAACACCACACAATCTGCCTCCATTTGTCTGAACAGAATTCCCTTTAATTCTACTCGTACCACAGAACTTTGTAAAGATTCTTAGAACAAATTTGATGTTGTCTATGTGGAACGTTTCTGAAATTTCAAGTTTTCCAGTGTGAGATTTTTTATTAACTGATGGAACCTTCTTAAAATGTCATTGAAATATTTTCCTTTCTATACTAGTAGCTGCTAGTACTTAAAAGAAATGCCCAGCTTCTTATCCATACCAAAGATATTAACTATAAGACTCAAATTAGAACACCACGGCCCCGTATTGGTTCATGTTTCGGTTTGTTGTACAGATAATTGTCCATACAGCCAACACTCGAGTCTGATCCTATAGTTTTTTAGGCAAAACTGCCATTGTAGTCAGTGGGAGTTTTGCTTGAGAAAGGACTGGAGGAAAATAATTGTTTTAGTTTTTTAATCAATTCCTGCTGGCCAATTTGCAGATCAGATAACCCCAGATAAACTCATGTTAGAGCAGACAATCTGCACTGGAATGTAGGCATTGCCATACCAAATCAACCCACTGACCCAGGATCTTTTCTCCAACCATAAGAAGTGAAAAAAGTGAAGCCAGGGAAAGGGATGAGTCTGTCAAAGGAGACCCAGATAGAGCAGCCAGTACTGAAGAGAGGTCCTAAGGCCTGAATTCAGGAAAGCACTCCTAATCAGGAGAGTATTTAAGCAGATGCTTAAAGCAGGGATTGTGTTTTTGTTCTGTTTTTACAGCACCTAACACAATGGGGTCTTGGCCCATGATGGGGTTCCTAGGCACTACAGTAACACAAATAATTAATAATAATAAATCCCATTTAAGCCCATGGGACTTAAACACATAATTAACTTCAAACAACACTTACCTATATACCCACTTACCCAAATTCTGCTATCAGCTGCCCGGTGGTAAATCTAGAGTGATTTAGGACTTGTCTACACTTAAAACACTGCAGTGTGGATTTTTCACACCCCCAAGCGACATAGTTATACCGATCTAATGTCCTTGTGTACACCAGGTCTTAGTTCAAGTTAGTGGAGTTACTCTGACCTACAGCTGAACAGGAGAGCAGAATTTGGCCCACTCTGCTCAGATTTTTCCCTAATATCTAACAGAACCCAAGTCTTTTATAATGGAGTTGGCAATATCCCAGGGTTAGTCACTGCATTTATTCCAATTTACACAGTTGCACATACAATATTGCATAAATGTACTGTGGGGCTGCACCTAAAAGTTCACAGCACAGGCATGATTATGATTTTGGTGACTAAACAGAAATCTCTTATCAGACTGTGTTTACTTGTGAGGCAGCTCCAGACTGCTCAGGCCGAGCATATTCAGTATGCATCAAATTAGTACCTTTGGGCAATTGCTATAATAAGATGTTTCATTATAAGCTCAGATGAGCAAGCTATATCCTTGACACATCCAGCTTCCAGACATTGCTGAAGCACTTGATTGCTTGGCATCTCATGCAATGATCACCAGCGAAAATCTCTGGAGCCAGTCATTAACCAGACACAGCATACTAGGGCATTATTATTTTTGAAACAGATCCAACATAGTGTTGAGGAAAACTGCCGTGACAATTGCAGAGAAGCTCAGCTCTTTGGGAGTGTGGTGGGGAGTTGTATTTTTCCCATGGCATTCTTTTAATTTTTTTTCTTTTCAGATGATTGTGATGGAATCTTTACAGTCTCTGCAAGTCACCCCTCTGTAGGAAATCAAATCACAGGTTTTATTACAAAAGGGTTATACAACACTGTCAGATTACCTGACGCTTTACAGATCAAACTCATCCATCCCAGCCCAGAGAGCTTTCAATCTAAATAAGAAAAGATAACAGCCCAGGACGGGGATGGTGAAGGACTAACTGATGAGACAAAGAGAGGAATTATTTGGGGAGAAGAGGGTTAGGCTTGGAGTTGAAGCAAGAAGGAGGGTGTTCCAGCCTAGGAGAAGAAGAAAAGCCAAGAAGCCAAAAGAGAGAACAAAGAGAAGGCAGGGAAGAGGACTAAGAGTATAGAGAGCAGGAGGGAAATAGAGGAAGCAGGGCCAGCTCCAAGTTTTTTGCCACCCCAAGCCAAACAATTTTCCCATGCCCCCTTGGCCCCATCCCAACTCTGCCCCTACCCTGCTCCATTCCAACCCCTTCCCCAAATCCCCAGCCCCACCTCCTCCCCCAGGCGCACCGCATTTCCCCTCTTACCCCTCCCTGGCAAGCCTGGGAGGGAGGTGGGAGAAGCAGAGCGGCAGCACGCTTGGGGGAGGAGGTGGAGGTGAGCTGGGGAGGAACAGTTCCTCTGCCGCCTCCCAGGGTTACTTCCTGCGGCCCTCCCTGTGCCCCCCACCGCCACAGCTCACCTCCGCTCCGCCTGCTCACCTCAGCGTGCCTCTGCCGCTCCACTTCTCTCCCTTCCCTCCCAGGTTTGCAGCAAAACAGCTGATACGCATGAAAGCTTGGGAGGGAGGGGGAGAAGTGGAGCAGTGGCACACTCAGGGGAGCAGGCAGCAGTGGAGCGGAAGTGAGCTGGGGGGGGGAGCGGTTCCTCTGTGCCCCCCCCCAGGGTTACTTCTTGCAGCCCTCCCCATGCTCCCCACTGCCGCAGCTCACCTCCATTCAGGGCCAGCTCCTGGCTTTTTGTGCCCCAAGCAAAAAAAAAAGAAAAAAGAAAGGAGCCGGAGTGCCGCCCCTTGGAAAGTGCCACCCCAAGCACATGCTTGGAGTGCAGGTGCCTAGAGCCGGCCCTGAGAGAAAGAGAGAACAGAATTATTGGCAGGTGGGAGCTTATCTGTAGAAGCTAATGTGGACTGGCTAGAACTGGAGTGGTATGCTGATTCTAGCCCGTATGAATCATGCACAATTGATTGGCACAATTAGAAAAGTGAGTGGTCTAAAAGTGGCTTTAAGGTGCAGGAAGGGGCTCTGCTGATCACGTTTTTGTGGCAATAGCTAGTCTGCTGTTTCTACACACAGCCTGATTAAGCAATGCCAGACATGGGGCACTCCTAACCTGAAACAATGAAAAAGACAGTTGCATTAACACAATACAGAAAACTCAGTTTGTTCTATTAGCAACACCAAAGTCTCTATTGCAATAGATGTTCAGTTCAGATGGATGTGCTCAAGTGTCCAGCTCATTGCCTTGGAGTATGCATGAGGATACTGATGCTCTTGGAGATGCTCAACAGAAGTTGAAAGATGTCCATATTTTTATTACAGCTATAAACAGCACAATGACAAGAAATCATTTTCATTTCAATCAGATGTTTATCTGGCATATAATGCTGAGCAATGAAGTCTTCAGAAGTCAAATGGGAAAAGCTTATGCTTTCTGATCTGGCATTTTCCTAGATACGGTGCTTGAGCTGCCACCTAATATGATGCAGAGTGCCTTGGGATACATTGAATGACAGGAATTATAAAAGCAGAAGTTGATTTGATACAGTAATTGAAATAGAGAAAATCCTTTAATTGCCCCAGGGACTTCCCTTATTGTTTTGGTTCAACAGAACTTGTTTGATTACCACAGTTAAACTTTGCTGAAAATGCTTTGCTGATTCCTTAGTTTAGTGCCAGCAGAGTAACCAGTCACCTAAAGTGCTCTAAACATGAAGATGTTTCATTTTCAGCTAGATCGAATATTTCTTTCTAAATCCAGCGTTGGAGGAAGGGTTTATTTATTTTGGCTCTTTGAGTCCATCTCAGCTTTCAGTGCTTCATCATCTGATATGACAACACATCACTGGAGTTGGACATTTATAACTAGTCTATAGAGAAGCAAGATTACATCTATCACTATTTCAAATCATTTCTTTGGGTAGGCCCTAGTTACTACCTTTCCTCCTGTAGCAAACCAACACATGGATGAGAAATGCAATTATTCAGTCACAACTGGGGAGATGCACTAGAACTCCATCAGTTTTTAGTGTCTAAAAGTTTGTTACCTTTACAGATACTGCATGTGTATATGTGGTGTTTTGTTTCCAGCACTTTACATTGACAGGGACTATTATTTCATATGACAGGTCATTACTTCTTTCATTATTAACAGATACCCTTGACAGAACTTATTCACTAAGGTCAATACTCAAATTAGGATCTCATCCTGCACTCATTGAATCAATAGTTTTGTTTTCTTCCGTCTTCTTTCCTTACTGGCAGGGTAACTTTTCACCCCACAGGAGTACATTCTCTAAGGTCAGATAATACAAGTACTACTGTGCTCCCTCAAGTCTCATCGATTTCAACAGGACTGGATCCTGTTTCCGAACGTTGTAGTCCTGCTTTTGGTAATGCAAGATATTACTTTTACGAGTAAGTGTAGCATCCTTCTTTTGTCTCCATCTGGTTGTCCATTGCAGAACTTCCTAGAGAAGTGATCTGGATGTGTCTACATTACTCAAAAGCTCACAATCCACAAAGCTCACTGAACTAGGGACCAAGAGGCATAACCAGCAAGTCACATGGCTTTCTAACTGGGAAAGCAGTAGGTAGAATCTGCCATTGACTTCAGTAGGGCCAGGATTTAACCCAGTTTGTTTATTTTGCTCTACTCTGAGCATGTTTCCTTAACAAAGTCATAATTAATGGCCGGGATTGTTAGGCAAGTGATGCAAATATCCTCATTCTATTTTCTTCCTTGGATGGAAACTAGCTGGAATTTTATTTTCCCAATCCACCAACTATTACCGTGGGCCAAGAATAACAGCTTTCAAAGCATACTGGACACTGAAATGCAGTGATGTACACATGATTTATTAATCACACCTATCATATGGTGGGCCCTCATCTGGTAAGGGTATAAATTAAACCAGATGAAGATCATTTGTAACTGATGTTCTTTGTGGGTGGTCAAGGAACAAGTGAGAATTCATTTACTTACAGCCAGTGGAGCCAGGTTTACCTACACTGAGTTTAGATAAAAAACAAAACAAGCCTTATCATATATTTTCTGGGCTCTTGAGTAACCACAGACTAGTGGAGCTTAAGGAAGGTAGGATGGTTTAGAATGATCTGTTCCAGTTGCTGAAGGTCAGACAGTTCTTTACTGCATTGCATAAGCAACCGCTTTATAAAGATCAGAGAGACGTTGAATTAGTCAGCTCATTTGAGGCATGGACTTTTTTTTTTTTTAATGCCTGGTCACTCTGTTAGCACAGACACTAATCTCTAATTATGGTCTCCTTTTGCTGATTGCACCACTAGTACTGTACCGTACCTGGAATTATCCACCAATCATTATTTATCGCCTTCCAGAAGCTGCTCATAACAATCTTGTATGTTACTGTTTGCTGCTACAATGGCTGAAGCAGAGGCGTGGATTAGATTGTAGTCAGATTTGTTTTGCTGGCCTTGAAACATCTCAGATAATCCATTCAGTTAATGGATTCATACTGGTATTCACTGCCTTTCTTCTGAGGATGAATGCCGTAGCACAGGGCCCAGTCACAATTATTCATTCCCCAGACACACTTCAAAATGTTCCTGTTGGTATACAGAGACATACAAAAACATGACCAGCCTACTTCAGGGACTGCCTGCTGCCCCTGTTCCTACCATGACCTTGAGATCAGTGGGATTGGAATTGCTGACTGGCCCAGGGATGAGATAAGTGGCCTTTTTCATTGAAGGCCTGTGGTTCTGGAATGCTCTCTGCTGCAAGGTACATCATTAGTTTGGAGCAGCAGTATTCTGGTAGCATCAAGAGCCCATGGAGGACCATATCCTTGCTGTACTAGGTACTGTACAAACACACAACATGGCTCAATTGTGTTTTTGCCATAAGCCTTGAATAAGAGGCCAAGTGTAGCTGCAGTTGATGACAGATTCCCACCTTGCTCCAGGATGAGAAGGAGGGAGATCGGGAGAAGGTAATCTGCCATGGCCAGCGGCCCTCTATCTGGCATAGAGTCCTTCCTTTTCTGCACTGATTGGTGCACTGGGATGGGGCTCGGAATCCATGCTCACCCACCTGTGAATCTTCCTCACCCACCTGTGCAAAGGGGGAGTTGCAGTCCCATGGATGCTGCTTTCTTCTCCCCACTTCTGCGCTGCTACTGGCAACATGGGTAACCCAAGCAGGGGAATTAGGGGGCACCTTACAGCAAACAGTGACACATCAGTATATTGGTGATATCTTTACTAGCACAGCCAAACACATTTTTGTTTTCTTCTCTGGGGTGTAAGTGGGGAGTTATTTATGGGCGGTGGGTTGGAGTTTTATTTTTGCTAGGGAAAGATGAATCTTCTGGAGTACAAGGGCTTATGAACATCAATGTGTCTTTTTGGATTCACACCATTTACAAAACTAGTTTGTATCATGAAGCTGGTCTTGCTGGGATTGAAACCATTGTATTGTGCCAAGGGAGAGTCAATTTAAAGAGACTTTCTAGTGACCGAATGTCTGGGCTACACACCAGTCTGGCACCAATAGGAGCCCTGTATATAGCATTTCCCCACCCACCACATTAGTATTTTCTCTCTCCTCAGCTTCCTTCTTCTCCAGTCTCCCTGTAGTTACTGTCCTCTGTTCTATTTTTCACATGATTTCTGCTCCCCATTGTCTCTCCTGTCCCTGAGCAGAACGCAAACTGAGCTATGTTTGAATCAGAGCCAAGCTTCTGAATCCATGATATGAGACTGTTATGCAAAATGAGTTTGTTCACCCTTCATTTTTAAACTAGTTCCAGGATTTATTTAATTGACTGTTCTCTGATATTATATCGCAGTGTAGTTGGAGCCATGTCAGTCCCAGGATATTAGAGAGACAAGGTGGGTGAGGTCATATTTTTCATTGGACCAACTTTTGTTGGTGTGAGAGACAAGCTTTTGAGCCACCTGATGCTCTTCTTCAGACTGGAAGTACCTTTCCCACACCTGACAAAGAACTCAATGTGGCTCAAAAGCTGGTCTCTCTGACCAACAGAAGCTGGCCCAATAAAAGATATCACCTTGTCTCTCTGTTCTCTGATACTGTTGATTTCAGTTATACTTTGAGGTCCTCAGCAGTCCTAGTGTAGGAGCAGCTTAAAAGTTTACTCATCTTTATGGGCCAAATCCCAGAGTTCTTAGTCCAGCAAAACTACACTGAGTGAGTGAGACCTACAATAGTTAGTCAATATTAAACATGTGCACAACTTCCCCAAGACAAAATGATCAAGCACCTTAGGGAAAAAAAACCACCTCAAGGGTCTCAGATATATAGGGACTACCCTGTCCTAAAGCTTACATATTCAATGGTTTATTTAATGGCAGGGCACCTAAGGCTTGCCACATCCATTAAAATATATTGCATATGACGTTCCGCCTATCTGGTACATTATCGTTTGGCATCGAACAAAAAATAAGCATTAAAACTAAACTGCCATTAAGCTTGCTTCTCAAATGCAGAACTGCTTTCCAAGGGAGCAGCTTCCCATAATGGAGTCCCATCTGATAGAATCCAACCTGGTTATATCTTTAAACTGCTTTTCCCCTTTCAGTTCAAGTACAAAAAGGGAAAGGCGCTTAGAGCCAGCTCCTAGACCATGCTGTAGTGCCACAAGGGACCTTAAAATTGCCTGAAATGTGTAGCTGATGTTAAGATTCCCCATGTATTTGTGTGTAGGGGGACAATCAGCTCTCATAAAGCCAATCTGGACAGCTCTATGCCAATCCCTCCTCGTTCCCTTCCCAGCATGGGGAGACATATGAGAGGAGGCAGTTCACTGACTGGGTCAAAGTATGCTTTGCTCCAGAGATCCATGCAAGCCAAAGGAAAACTAGGGGATGGCCACAAGCCAGCACAAACCAGGGTAGTTCTTTTGCTACTTTAATTTGCTCTGGGACCCCAGTTAGACCCAAGAAGGGGTGGAGACTGAAAGGAGGCTTAGAGTCACCTTTGGCTTCCTCCCTCAGCTGCATCAAGTTCTGCTCCAGCACAACTGAAGATTTAGACCTTAAACCCAGTAACGAGTAGCAAAGTTTCCAGTGAATGCTGTTTGGACCAGATGGTGATACCCTTAATCACAGCTAATGCCATTGATTCAATGGGACTGCCATGGTCTAAGGAGCTGTTCAGCATGGAAGAGTTATCACAGCTCTGTCCCATTGTCTGAGAGCTCGGTGGGATAGGTCCTGTGTCTCTTTATGGCTGTTCAGCACTAGAGCTGGGTGGGAAACGGCTTTTCCATCCCATGAAATTTTTTGAGATTCCAATTTTCCCATTCTGCATCAGGACAAAACCAACACCTTTCAAAGCTTGACAGCCCAGAATAGCCCAGTAGTCAGGGCACTTGCCTGAATGAGGCAGAGCAGAGACTTCAACATGAGTCTCCCACCTGCCAAGCTATGGCCATATTGGGGTGGGTCTCTGTCTTGCACGCACGTGTGCACACATGCTCTTATTTTGACCAGAAACTCCATTGTGGACCTGAGAAATCTCCTAACAAGAGTTTTGTTGAATTTAATACATTCCTGCAAAAAGTTTCATTCCTTACAAATCAGCATTTTCTGATGTAAAACTGTTTTGCCTAAAACGTCCCAACCAGCTCCATTCAGGCCAGCACAAAAGAAGCTTGATCCCCCTCCAGTGCTCCAGGTGTTACCATAATATAAACAATCAGAGTTTGCCTGACTAAAGTGACATGAATAAGGCCCTAAACCACATGGTATAACAAGGCCTCCTTAGCACACCAGGCTTTCTTGTCAGTCCCTTTAATCTCTGGGAGTTTTGTCAAAGTATTTGGCCTTGATTCATTCCTGTGCCAGTGCTGATCCCAGTGAAGACAAGGACCAAGAAAGGAAGCAGGGCACTTGGGAAGACTCGGGATACTTGAAATTACCCCCTGATTGCAATGGTCCCTATTTGTCTATCCAGCTGATGGGGAGAGCTGAGGCACAGACAGCTGCCCACCATGTTCCTGCACTGAGTCTCACTCTGCTGGCTCTGCACTTCCTGGACTCCCCCTATGCTAAGGGTAAGAAGGTCCTTACTGCTGCTTTGCAGGCTATCTTCCAATATCTTAGCTGGCATCAAGTGACTGGGGGCAGGGGGAGAAGGACAGAATTCCCCTGGCAGGACTAGACCCATATTGATTATAGAAGGAAAATAACTAATTACTAAATCTTCTAATCCATTTCCTGGAAATGTAGGGCTGTATTGTTTAGAACTTTTTGTAGTGTCTTGTTCAGCCGTGTTTTAAATGTTCAAAGCAATGGGGCTACCACCAGATCCCTTGGAATGCTATTTCTTAGCTGAACAGATCTTATGGTTGTTTTTTTCCCCTTAATATTAGCATATATTCGTCTTATTTAAATTTAACCCCACTATTCCTCGTTATATCTTTATCCAACTCTCAGGTCCTCTCTCCCTCATTGGCATTGACACCATTCAAAATATTTTTCAAGAATCATTTTAACAACAGAGCTGTTGATTCAAACAGACTACTAGCCTCAGCACCAGGTTGACATTAATTAACCTGCTACAGACTGTCAAAACAAAAATCTGCATGCAGTTGAGATTTCCGTAGGTTAAAATTTGCAGCTCCAGAGACCTATGCTTAACATCAGCTTATTTGACTGCTTTGAAATTTAGAAAGTGGGACACTGCTGTAACTTACTGTCAATGAACCACAGATAATAGGGTTTGACAGCGCTTTCTTGATCATCTATGTATCCTCTCCCTTCCATTGCACTAGTACAGAATTTTCCTCCACATTGAACTTATAAGGGTTAACTGGTGTGGGACGGAGGAAGGGGAAAATCAGGGGTCAGGTCACTTTCTGACACTGGTGAACTTGCAAGTTACTCCTTAAGCATGTGCTTCCATCCCAGGTTCCTCCTGCCAGCAGTTTCTCATTTTAATCATACACCCACAGCAATGCAGATCTTTAAATTCAGCAATTCTTTCTCAGATTTCAGCAAGTCATTGGCAGCCTGAGCTATTTTTGGGATATTTTCTCTACTGCAGATGCAGCTTAGGAAAACGCAGGGAGCATGCTAAAGACCTGCAGCTATTTGCCTTGTACAATTTGCTCATTTCTCTTTATTTCTCCGTTTTCCTGCACTGATCACTTAAAGGACAATCTCCCTTGCAAACAAAATCCCCGGAGCCTGATTAGCTGGACTGAAGGCTCCCAGAAACGGATTGCCTGCCAGCCACAGCACGGTAAGGACATGGACACTTTTGGCTAGCTTTGCATTGCAGTTTTTTAAGCTTTGTTGAACGTTTATTTGTGTCCATCGCTTCCAAATCAACACTGCTGGCATGGCAGGCAGTCTCCTGCTCCTGGTCTCCATTTTCATTCCCTAAAATCCTCAGCACTTGTAAGTAACACATTTATACTCATCGTCTTTGTATGTTCTAGAAATCAACGACTGACACTGATTTCGTTCAGTTCCAGCCTTCTTTTTCCCATTACATTTCAGCACATTTTGGAGATCTGTTATTTTTAACCATGATTGAATTGTGGATATATCTGTTGCCTGAGCTCCCCTGATACTAGGCTGAATGTCAGTTTTATTATTTAGCTGAGTAAATGATTCAAGTCTGGGACTTGTTTTATGTACTTTAAATAGAAACATTATAAAAGAGGACCAGCTATTGCTGATCTACAGTTACATACATTGCTTTCTTCTCTTGTGCACAGGCTTTTCCTACAGTGTTTTAAAGCTGCCATATAATAGTATGTTAACACTACAAAGACATCTCAGGTATACCACTAATGCTAAGATAGCAGACCTATTTATACCAAAAATAAATAGGTTTTTATCGTGGAGTTCTCCTCTTCTAGAAATGCATGAATTAAGCTCTGTAAAGATGGTGAGATTCCCATTTTAAAACACATATGGTTTGGTTGAACTAGCAGTGAGAACAGTTAAATGTCCTCTGGTACTTTATATGTATATATCACTTCAGGAAAACTGTTTATTTCTGATTAAACTACAACCCAAATTCTAGGACTACCTGCAGATATTAAATGCAAGAGGTTTTTTATTTCTTTACCTCTCCAGAGGCCTTTTGAAAAAATTGGAGTAGCTTTAAAATATCTTTTAATGGTTGGTGATACATTTTTGCAACAACAACAGATGTCTCCTGAGGACTTAATCTTTAGCATCCAAATATTTGACAGCAGCTCAATGTGTGTCATCCTATTAAGAGAGATATTTTGGACAGCTTGTAATTGTACTAGAGGTAGGGAAGCCTTCTAACAGAATAAGTAATGACTGCCTCCTGTGTCTACTGTCAGGAGACGGTGAGAGAATGGAATCTCATAAGGAATAATGTTTCCTCTAAAAGTGCTTAGACATTGCCTCTGCAGTGGAAACAAAAGTTAGCAGGGCCCTCAGAGTTTGAGGTGTTCAATCTTCCCCTGCCACCTTTTGATAGGGTAGATATTTATTTCCATTTTTTAGCTTGAAAATGTCCTGGGAGATGTTTTCCACAATCAGATAGATTTAAGGGGTGGGGAGAAATAATATTACGTGAGTGTGTGAGTTCAGAAAGGGGCAGTGGGCCAGCACTGAGTTCAGCAACAAAACAAAGACGCTCAACAAGCATTTTTAGTCCAGGCCTTGTGCTTGGGCATCCGTGGGCCTGAGTTATATGAAAAGTGAACAAATGGCTGAGGTACCAAAGAATCCAAATAAAAATAATAAAAAAAAACCCAACAAGCAGAAAACTTTGGATTACAAGTCAGCCTATTGGAGGCCTGATCCAAAGTTAACTGAAGTCAATGGAAAGACTTTGGGTTAGATCTCAGGTGTGGAGTTTTGCCTCTTGTAAAGGCCTCTCTCCCTGTTTACTACCAATTTACATTCTTTCTGAATGCTTGGCTGGGCTTTGAGCACTGACTCTCCTTTCACACTACTGAGTCTCAGAAATAACTCCATTGGTCCTGTTGAAACTACACCGGTATAAAGCTAATGAGAGATAAGCATCCAGTCTTTGGCCCTTGATCCAGCCTTGTTACTCCATCCTGAATATTTGAGTGAGGCAGAGAGTTAGCACCCGGCTTGCTGGGAATCTTGAAGGGCCCCTATACCTTGTCACAGAAACTGAAGGCAGAAAGAGAGAAATGCATACAGTTTGCTGCATTTTGAAAAGCTGTTGCTAAAAAAAAAAAGTTACTGAAGCTATTGCTGCTTATTATTAGTAGCAGATTGGATATGAGTTATTGGAACGGTGCAATGCAAACATATAAAGCTGTCAAAGAAGAAACTCTCAGTAAAGTCAGAAGTCAGTGGAAGTTTTGCCTCCAGAACAAGCCCACGAGGAGTTTAAAATCTGAATAATTTAATGTGATAAAACTCATTACACTGGTAAACTTATGTAGCTGCCCATTACCTATGTAGGTGGAGCTTGTTTAGACTTATTATAGGGAAAATATCATTTAAAATTGTACCATTAAAGAGAGTTAATATTAGAGGAAGAGATCATGAATGGGTTACTCTACAATACGCTGCAGCTTAATTCAGAAAGGAAATTACCTCTAAAATAGATAGAATCAAGTATAGATTAGATCAAGATAGGATCAAGTCTGGATTAATTTTTCATCTTTACAATAGACTACAACATAGCTGAGTTCTCCTGTTGAAAACTGAAGACCCTTATTGACATTAGTGAAGAGTTAAGGGGAAGGGAATATGGATTAAAAGTATTAACAGTTTCCAGCTGTGCCAAACGGCATGCAAATTGGGCACACACTTATGCTGTGTTAATGCACGTTAATATTTTGCCTGTCCACAGCCTCATGCACAACCCATTTGCACAGATTTCTCATGCCAGGAACAAGAATAACATGCATCAGGGCTGTGCATGGGAGCCATTGCTGATGCAAGGATCACACTTGCATGCACAAAGAGACTTTTCCCCCTGGAATGAGGGGCTCCCTGTTGTGGAAGGCCTACGAAGCAGCCTCTCTGCTGTTTATAGAGCCACGGTAATGAAGACAGTTTCAGTCCATGCTCCTGACATTGGCTGAGATTATTCTGCTAGGCTTCTGTGTGCAGTACCTGTTAACACTTGGAGCTCTACCAACCTGTTGCACATTACACTGTACTGCACTTCTTTCACACCTGCTCAACTCTGGTGGCTGGTGCCCTGGGCTTCCCTTTTAGTGAGTGCAGACCCTCTCGTAGTGCTAGATTCATACAGTTCTTGCACTCGCTCCAGGGATTGCGAGTGACCCCTGCACAGGAACACAAATGAGGAGGGGGCAAAAGCTTCCAGCACTTTCTTCTCCCCTTGTGCACCCACACAGGGCCAGCCACAGTCCAGCTCAAAATGTATATATAGGTTAATAAGAGTTTAATTAAACTTTCAATACATTGATTTATATTGCGGTAGCACCTGCAAATGCAAGGATCAAGGCCTCATTATGGTAGATACTGTGAAAACTCAGGAATTTATGATGTGCCCTGCCTAGGGACAATTAGCTATAATGAGCTACTGGATATAAATATATTTAAAAAAAAAAAACATATTGGATGTAGAATGGAACCTACCCTGATTAAAAATAGAGTTTACTACATAGTCTGACCATGAACTGAAAGGATGTATTCTTTCATACAGTCATATAACTTCCTTACATAGAGGGTAAAGAGAAAGTCTTGTAAGTGATCAACTTGTAAACTGTCCTGCCAATTTTAGCAAAAAAATTATAGCTGTGAAGACTGCAGGCATGAGTCTGTTCTCACTGACTCTGGCTTTACACAGAGTAACTCCAGTGAAGATATCATTGAATTACACTGGTGTAAAACAGATGATAATCAGTCCCCAAACATATGACTAAACAATAAGGGCCCTATTCTACTGTAGTTCTGCATGTGGAGTTCCCACTGACATCACTGGAATCTCTATACAAAGTCTGAGGTTGTGACAAGTGAAAACATCAAGACAGGCCAGATTTAGCTTATGACATCAAAAAATGCTATTGAAAGTGATGGGATAATGAGACTAGTACTCTGGATGAGGGAGGCATGTGTGGGGTAATTTGTATTTGGTTAATCAGTCTTTTTGAAGAAACTGAGGGACCTATTGAGGTCAGTACAGTTGCAGATATATTTACATGTATTGTAGGTGTAAATTACTAACGGAAGCTAGCTTCAATGTCTTGTGAGTGAGATTTCTCCTCTCAAAATCATTCATAGAGGGTTTCCATAAGGATCAGGGACAGGAACCCTGTATATATTTGAAATAATTTTCGTGGAATGACTCCAGTGAGATCAGAATCCAAGCTCAAATGAGTAAACATTATCAAGGACATGTAAGGATATATTATACAGATGCTATAATTGTATTGTTTGTTACAGTACATTTGACCTACGTGCTTACAGAAGGCTTTTCATAGATTGCTGTACTGATGTAAGAAGAGTAGACAAGTGCTAAAGGCAACTAACTAGGACAACTGCTTCTGTTACTGTATGCTTAGAACTGACTAGCTGTTAAGTCCAAATGAACACTTCTTAGGGTAGGTCTACACTGCAGCTGCCAAAGTGCCTCCCAGCCCAGGTAAACAGACTCACACTAGTTCAGCTAGGACACTAAAAATAGCAGCGTGGACATTGCAGCACCAGCGGAGGCTCGAGCTAGCCCCCTGAGCTTAGAACCACGGGTCAGGTGGGCTTGAGAGCCTGAGCTGCTGCCTGACCTGTAACACCCACACTTCTATTTTTAGTGCTCAAGCTGAGCTAGTGAGTCTCTTTACCTGGGCTGGGAGGCTCACTCTCAGCTGCAGTGTAGACAGGGCCATCTTTAGGAATTATGGGGTCCTATGCAGTATTATTAAACTCGTGCCACTATGCCCAACAGTAGCCTGGGCTTGCAGCCCGGGCAATGGGGGAAGGGAAGGAACGAGGCAGCAAAGAATACCAAGATGCCTGGGCTGCCTCACGGCGGCAGAGAGTCACAGTCCCCCGGAGAGACCCCCGTACCCTCTCCCTCACACAGAATGCGCGGTGCCAGTGCATTTGGCTCTGTGACTACGGCCCTTGCCTAAGGAGACTGCAGAGCGCACTGAGTGTGCGGGAGCCGACCTGTTCTTATCTGCTGTCATGGGCAGTGGGTGAAGCTCTCACTTGGGGAGGCTAGTTCCCCAGCCCACTTCTTCTGCTTGTGGCCCTGCCCATACTCCATTCCTGCTCCGCCCCAGGCCTCGCCCCACTCTGCCCACGCCTCCTCCTCCCCACTGTCTCCCTCCTCTCTTCCCTCCCCCACCTTGCTCACTCCCTTCCAGCCAAATCCCTGAACCCAAATGAAGCAAATGACATTTGAAAAAAAACACTCTTCTGCAATTTCCTTCTAAAGAAAATGGAGCATGTTTTCCACTGCATGCCAGAAGGTGAAGACTGGACATGCAGAAGGTACCTAATTAAAAGCACTAAATTTGAGAATAAAAAATGTTGGTCACAGATTTTTTTGATATGCCCTGAAGTTTTTCAGAGAACAGAATGTCCAAATTTTCAGGTGCCCTACGCAGCCGCGTATGCCTAAGGACAGCCCTGAGTGTAGACATACCCAGAGACATAGTTTGCTGGCAAAATTGATTATTGAAATTTGAGGTATGTTATTGCAAGTGCCAGTCAAGAAACTAGAATCACTCTGCAAATATTCGCAATGTTTGAGCATTCAAACAATCTATAAGACTGCAGAACAGTTACTCTATATCCAACTTATTAGTCCTCATCCACAAAAGAAACGTGCACAACACTTTCAAGAGCTGAGCCTGGGAGCTTAAATTCAGAACTTTGCTAGACACTAAAAATCATGGACTACAGAGACACTGGATTTATGGCTTATTATAACGATCTGTAACCTACTAACAACCCCCTCCCCTCAGTTGCTTTCCCTACTCCACTTCCTTTCCTCCCTATGACTAAAGAGGTGTTAACAGGCCACTTCACCTTGAATGGAGCCTTGAAATATATGTTAACTACTTCTTCTAAACAATCTGTTCAAACCTTGAATTTTACAGTGACACTAGTTTCCAGATCTGAAGAGCTCTGTGTAAGCTCGAAAACTTGTCTCTCTCACCAACAGAAGTTGGTCCAATAAAAGATATTACCTCACCCACCTTGTCTCTCTACAATCCTACATTAGCAGTACAGGGTATAGTATATCAAAGACATCCATTTAAAGATGGCAGGCCCTGGGCTATATGAAATGTCTGTCACAGTAAACACCTCATCCACAATCACTGGTTAATGTTACTTTTATTGTGCTGAAAAGAAATACATCCTTTGGAACAAAGCATTAGATATTTAGCAACTTGAGGCCAAACAACGTAGGACTGAATGCTACATGTATATGATTATCCTGATCACTTCATAGCTGGCTAAAGAATGTACTCCGTACTCTGGCCACAGTCCAGGGATGCCAGAACGAGGAAGGGGAGGAGGGTGGAGAGCTATGGCCCCATCACTTGCTATGACGGGGAGGCAGCAGAGAGGAGCAAGCAACGGGTAAGCAGCAAGGAGAAGGGGCAACACAAGGGTCTGGGGGAATGGGTGGCATGAGAGCGACGCATCAGGGGGAAGGGGTGGTATAGGGGGGCAGGACCACAGTTCAGACACTGGTGGCCCCCCACTTTTAGGAAACTTCTGCTGCTCCTGTCACAGCCACATGAAAAATGCCTAGCAATAGCAGGGAAAGAATTCAGATCATTTGGCTCTAAAACCATTTTTAGTAAAGGAGATTCTCCATTAGCTGTTAGTAAGGTAGGGTCTATGACGATCACAGTTCTCATCTCCTCTAGCAAGGGGCAGAGGTATATTGTCATAGAGTTATCCATTATAGATGAAGAAAGTGACACAGAGGGAAAGCGCAACATTTTCAGATGTGGATGCTGTTTTTAGGTACCTCCATTTTTGGATGCTCAGCCTTAAACACTTGCAGCTCCACTAAGTTTCATTGCTTAGTATCGCTGAAAAAAAAATCAGGCCCCACGTTCTGAAGACAGGGACCCAAAATTGGAGGCACTCCAAAGTAAGTGGTCACTTTTGAAAATTTGGGCCCAAGGCCACACAGTGAGTCAGGGCAAAGACAGGAATAGAACCCAGAAAAACTTAGCTCCCAGTCCTCTGTATTAGATAACACCACCACCCACAATACTTCCTGACATGTGACTGAAGGAATCGCCAAAGCGCCAAGAAAAGTTTATAGATCAAAATATTTAAATGAGAGAATACATTTTAATATAGTTGACAGAAATGGCCTATTATAGCAATCATGGTGGCAAAATGCAGAAAAAAAATTCTGCTCTCATGAATTACTTCTTCTTTGGCTATCCCTTGATACAAGGACGATGTCTGCCAAAGGGGTTCATTGGTGAGTTTTTAAGTGGCTGAGGAGCCCAGTTCTTGCCCTGCAGATTTTCCCACAGAAGTGGGAAAATTAACACCAGTGCAAATATTTTAAGGTAACATGGAAGATAAATCAAATGGTTTGCCTGTCCTCGTCTGCCCCCAAAAATTGGCTTTATAAAGATACTTCTTCTCCCAAAAGAAAATAGCCTGACTTTGTTTTTCTGGTGTTTGCAGTGTTGTAGCTTTGTTGATCCAGGATATGAGAGACAAGGTGGGTGAGATGATATCTTTTATTGGACCAACTTCTGTTGATGAAAGAGACAAGTTTTTTGAGCTCCACAGAGCTCTTCTTCACATCTTTCTTGGTGACAGAGAAGGAGGAGAAAGCATGTTGCCCTGAGGTAATGGGAGGCATTCAGTTACTAGTAATTAGGACCATATAAGTATCTAGAATCTATGTTAGAGGTAGGTGGAAGCAGGTGGTGTTTTCTCCCTATTCAGAGCAAAGTATCCACAGATCGGCTTACCCCCTTTGACTTTATTGGTAACGTAAATAGTAAGTGTGACTGTGGTAATATTGCCTCCCAGTCCCAGACCTGAACTTTAGCGTCCACAATCTGGTCCTGTCCCAAACCTGGACTTTTGCGTCCAAAATCTGGGGGCTTACCTGAAACTCCCCCAAGCTCACTACCAGCTTGGATATTCTCGCTGCCACCAGATCAGGAATTGATGGGGCCTGATCCCCCCTTTCCTCTCTCTGGTGTCCCCAACCCTTCCTTGGGGGGACACCCAGATTCCAAATCCCTTGGATGCTAAAAGCAGGGGAGAAAACCCCTCCCCCTTCTTCCAGGCTTGCGCAACCGGTTCTCTGCTCCCCCAATGAGTAAGCGTTCCTAACCTCCAGGACAATGGAATGCAAATACCACAGCTTGGCTTGCCTTTCCGCCGTCGCTGCTCTTCCCTGAAAGCAATAGGAAAGAGCCCCAACCGCGTTCCCTTCCTTTCCCTACGGAAAAGCAACTTCCACAACTTTAAAAGAAAAGTTTTATATAAAAAAAAGAAAGAAATAAAACACATAATCTGCAATTAAGAACTAATACAGGCTCTTGCTTAATAAAATATAGAGAAACCATCTGATTAAAGACAGCCCATAAACCAGTCCAATACCAATCCACATACATGTAAATAAACCATAAGTCCTCATCAGCAGATTGCAGGGTCCTTTGTACTCACAATGTGTAAGACAACTGGAGATAAGGATGCAGTAGAAGGAAGCTGTTAACTCACACGAGAACAACAAGCAAAAGAACAGCATCCACATCTATTTGTACAACCCAGAATTCCTCATAGCCGAATGCTTGGGGTTTCCTTGTACTCACAAGCTTTTGGTATAATATTGGAAAATAAGAAAGGAGTAGGAGGAAAGCCTGTGTTACTCACAGCCGAAAACAAAAAAACCCAGTATACAAATTCCCGCCCCTGACTTTAAACAATCCAGTTCTCTGATTGGTCCTCTGGTCAGGTGTTTGGTTACCCTTTCCAGGTAAAAGAAACTTAACCCTTACCTTACCTATCTATTTATGACAGTGACTCTATATGATTTTATGAAAATATGCTAATGAATGTGAATATAATGTAACTTAAATATGCTTCATGCAAAAGGTCTCTTGTAAAGTATCATTACAAAGCTTATAATCTACTGAGTGTGATCATCCTATTTGTTCGTATGTATCATTCTTGTGCCTGAAACTAGAAATATGAAATATAACTCTGAGGGCCTATTGTAGTTATGCAAAGTGTGGGCCATTATTGGTGGTTTGGAATCTTGATGGATCCCATCAACCAGGACAATTGACCATGGATGGCTGTGTTTGCTTGCAGGCCTTCCTCTGAGTTAGGCTGGGAAGAATGAAGGCTTGGAGTCTTAGAGTGTCATGTGATCATGTCACCTGAATTGGAATCCATCTTTAACCTAGTGCTTTTTCAGTGAGGAGGGGTGGGAACCTAGAGAGATACAAAGGATTCCCACCTTGTGCAAAGCTATATAAGGGGGTGAAGCAGAACAAAGGACGCTGCAATCATCAGAAATCCCCTAGCTATTACCTGAGCTGGAACAATGGTTGTGCCAGTGTAAAGGATTGTTCCCAAACTAGGAAGGCGTCCAGTCTGTGATAGAAGCTTATTGAAACATCTCTGAGAGTGTGATTTTATCTGTATCCAGTTTTTCTACTGTATTAAGTTTAGACTTGTGTGTTTTATTTTATTTTGCTTGGTAATTCACTTTGTTCTGTCTGTTAATTTTTTGGAATCACTTAAATCCTACTTCTTGTATTTAATAATATCACTTTTTACTTATTAATTAACCCAATGTATGTATTAATACCTGGGGGGTCAAACAGTTGTGCATCTCTCTCTATCAGTGTTATAGAGCACAAACAATTTATGAGTTTATCCTGTATAAGCTTTATACAGGGTAAAATGGATTTATTTGGAGTTTGGACCCCATTGGGAACTGTGCATCTGGGTATTGGAGACAGGAACACTTCTTAAGCTGTTTTCAGTTAAGCCTGCAGCTGTTGGGGGACATGGTTCAGACCTGGGTCTGGGTTTGCAGCAGGCTAGTGTGTCTGGCTCAAACCAGGCAGGGCACTGAACCCGCAAGCTGGCAGGGAAAACGGGTTCAGAGCTAGTCTTGGCACACCAGGTGGCAGTCCAAAAGGGGGGTTATGTGATCCAACCCATCACAGAAAGCCCATAATGTAAACGTCAGCCTGGCTTGACACAGATGTACTGAATAGCCTTGGTCATCACATAGTCTCTTTCTCAATTTCTCCATCCATATAACAATACTTGCCTATCTACTGACTTCACAGGGCTGGTGTGAAGATTAATTAGCTAATTTGCAGAGCTTTTTGAACATTTCATGTGCAGAGTATTATTAGTTGTTTCCTCTGTGCATCTACTTATCCAACTTTCTTTATTCTGTCTTAAAATCAACATACTTATCTTTTTCTTGAGGGAAACCAGATTTATTTAAACAGGAAGAGGAGACATTTCTAAAACTTCCAAATTAAATCTCATAGGATTAGTAATTCAAAATAAAAAAGAGGAGTCACTGATGCCAAGCTACATAACAAGAGTTTAGAATTTCACAGTCACCTCTACTTAGGGGAGCTTCTAACAGAAGTTAACAAAGTTATAATGTTTGTTTAGAATTTTTTTCTGTTTTCTATCAATCCATTTCCAACATTTTCCCCCAAACCTCTTTGGCTTGTAATCATTTTACTCTGAGCCTCTGACCTTTCCTATCCTTGTTTTTTCCATACATAAAATCTTTAACACATTTATATGTAATGCTCAACTGATCATCTATTATTAATGCAAGTCAACAGTAGATTAATTGTAGAGTCAAGATGACGTCAGTTCAAAACACTCAGATGGAAAGAACTGAGTTGAATCCTTCAAAAAAGCTTTGTCACTACCATAGTATTCTGCAAATGCATCTAGAGAATCCTCTGTGTTGTAGCTTTACAAAGCTCTATTTGATGGGAATGACCTTAGGTTAACTACTGATGCCTCAATGGATATGATTGACTGAGCCTTGACAAGATGCTATTATTTTTGGATGCACACTCATCCATCCTCTTCTCATTTATGAATTGGTTTATTCCGTTTGGATTAGGACTTAGGTCAAAAAGGAACTGACAGTAATGCAAATGGAATAGTATTTATACCCCTAAGGCACCAGATGTATCTTTGACAGTTTTGCTTTAACTGATTGAGCAATGAATTGCTCCCCAGAGCTAGACCCTGTAGGCCATGTAGACCTAAAACATGTATCTTCAGCTAATACAACTTTCAGAGAACACCACATGCCCCTTCACTTTTAATTGTATTACCACAGAATAATGAGAATTATGAGTTACCTTATTAACCAAATAGGGTTGCATCAAATATAACAGACACCTAGACTTTAAAGTTACTTGTCTGCTTCGGATTTAATCTGAACTTTTTTTTCTAGGTGAGCTCATGTCTCAGGTTTCATGAGGATAGGTATGAGGACAAAACACTCTATAGCAGACCCAATAACCAATTATAATGGAATTACACAAAACCATATTGGTTCTACTTCATTCAGTGAATAAGCTTGACTCCAATATAAGCTTCACCAGTTTGCACCAGTTCTGAATTTGGTCCAGTGTCTTTCTAGTATTTAGTATTGAGTTACACCTGCCTTAGATAATACTCACTCTTTTAAACAAAGTAACCTTCCCCAAAAAGAAGCAAATTTTCACTGTTTTTAGACAGTAAGATTGACTTCAACTAACAAATGAAGGACTGGATGTTATAAATAAAAAGCAATTTAAAAAACCACACAAACATAGAGGAATTGTAGAGAAAACTAGTCTAAAACCATCCATCCTTTTGCTGCCAGGGCATCAAACGGAAGGACTCAAAAGGTTCCTTATTGGTTAAACTAAGCAAGATCTAACACTCAACAAGTTAATTTAAAATTTAAAAAGTCAAAACTGGAATAAAACTTGTTGATGTTATCAAAATGGGACATTTCAATTGACCCAAAATGATTTTTTTTAATTTTGTTTTGTAGAACATTTTCAATTTTTTTTATTTTAATTCCAAATCAGCAATAAAAGGAAATTTAGAGGCATCAGAATTTCCTATGGAATGGAAATTCTGAGTTTCAACCAGCTCTATTAAAAATACTTTATTTTAGGCAGTAGATGAATTGAGTTACTTTGTCTATTGCACCAAAGTGCCTGATCCTTCATTCTGCCTCAGCACCTTTTGGCTGTGACAGACTGTCAAGACTGATTCCCCACTCTGGCACTTCGAGTGCAGAAGATGGGGGCCCGCAAGGATTCTAAAAATTAATACTGGCCACTCCCTCCTTGTATTAAACTCCCAAGATTACAGCTTCTCTCTGACCTTGGATGAGTGGATGCTGCCACCACCCAAGTGCAAAACCCCTTGGAACCCAAGAAGGCGCACTTGGGAATTCCTTCCTGTGGGGTACTCTCAAGCCCTTTCACACACACCCCCTCTGGGGAAGAGTTGAGAAAGAAAACAAAGGGAATTAGCTGTTGCCCCTAGCTAATTAAACAACATGTACAAACCTCTTAGGACACCAAAAATCCCATCCTGTTCTTAAAAAAGGTAAATTTTATTAAAAACAAAAAGAAAGAAAATACATCTGGAACTTAGGCTTTTGCTCGATTTAAAAAACCCACTTACAAAACTTAAACATCAAGAATAACCTTCTTGAGATCCAGCTTAAAGGTTACAAGCAAAACAAAAAGCATTTGGGGTTAGCACAGAGGAGTCCACAAGCCAATAAGAAACAAACAGAAACAAACCTAATTGTGTCTTTTTAAACATTCCTGATCTACTTACATATCTGGGTTGTTAAATAAGTAGTTCTAGAAAGGATCTGATGATTTTCATATCTGGCCTTCAGCTTCTCACAGCATAACTGCTCTCTGTTTCCCTCTTTCCTGTAGAAAAACAACACTACTCAAAGGGAAAGCTTTTTTCCCAATTTTAAAAAGTTCTTGCCTTCTCACTGGCTCTTTTGGTCAGGTGCCCACTCCCTTTCTTTCACCTGGACTTTTTTAACCCTTTACAGGTAGAGTAAGTAGAGTACAGTTACCTAGAGGGGCTTTATAGCTAACCGGTGTCTATAAAAGGGAGCCAACCCCACCCCCCTTCATTTATCACACAGACATAAAGCTGCTCTTACACAGGGAAACACAATAGCTCCCAGCCAGACCAAGAATATTGTAACTGTCAGTGCCTCCAAGCTCTTGATCCTATATAAAAGATTTTTGGCCATGCCAATTGTATGTTCCATAGATAGGATTTAATAGAGTCTCTCTCCAGATGCTTATATGGTTGTCTTCACTATAACGGAGTGGCTTTAGCCACACAACACCCCCGGTGAGGTAGGCAAGTATTATTCTCATATTTGACAAAATAACATCTGTGGGACAGCATAAATTAAGTGATTCTCCCAAGGTCAGGCAGGAAGTCATGGGCTGAGCAAGGAAATTGAGGTCCAACCCAGTGCATAGTCCACTAGACCAAGGGTTCTCAAACTTCATTGCACCACGACCCCCTTCAGACAACAAAAATTACTACACAACCCTCAGAGGGGGGACCAAAGCCTGAGCCTGCCTGAGGCTTGCTGCCCTGGGTGGGGGGGCCAAAGTCAAAGCTCAACCCCCACTGTCCCAGGTGGGGGGGCCAAAGCCCCAAGGGCTTCAGCCCCAGGTAGGGAGCCTGTAACCTGAGCCCTGTCACCCAGGGCTGAAGCCCTCAGGCTTCAGGTTTGGCCTTGGGCCCCAGTATTAAAATGGGTTCCTGACCCACAGTTTGAGAACCACTGCACTAGATCATCCTTCCTACCTTTAAGGAGAATCCCTTCCTCCACTGCACCATGTACCAGTTTCTCCTGGGCAACACTTATGTTAATTATTATTATATTTCATATGTGTATCATGGTGGTGCCTAGGATCCCCAACCAGAGATTGAGGCCCCTTTGTGCTAGGTACTGTACACACATACACACAAAGAGCTCACAATCTAAGTTTATGATGATAGACAACAGGTGAGTATGACAAACAGAAAGAGGGAGCACAATGAGACATTTGTGATTAGTTCAATAAGCAGAACACCAGCTTTGGATGGGGTTTGGCTATAAATGAGTAGGTTCTATGTGGAATGATTTATTGGTTTGTTATTTGATGATGGTTGGTTTATGGATGAGGCTGTTTGAGTAAATTCCTGTGCAAACTGTAGATGTAGCTAAATAATGGGTAGTTGCCAAGAGTTTGTGGATGGGTGTCATTTATTATTATTAAAATTTTGTATTGTGGCAGCACCTCAAGGCCTGAGCCAGGTTGGGGCTTACTGTGTAAGACTCCATCTGAGCATACAGCCAACAAAAATCCTGGAGCTAAAATTTTATAAATTAAAATAAATAAGAATAAAATGACTTGGTACTAAAGTCAGGGCTTGAACAGTAAATTCTCAACTGTCAGGCTGTCTACTGTACTATAATAATAACAGACTAAAGGTTAATTCCAGTTTAACAATTACTGCACAAGGAAAAGAAAAAATAGACTGGCACACAGTCAAGTGTAACCTTGATTAGGCTCCATTGCTTAAGCAGTATTGCAACTTCCTGCCACTAGAGTGTGTCAAAGCATGCATGAGAAATAAACCTCTTTATACTTTGTGTAATTTCTTTCAAGTTGCTACTAACACATTAGATAAAGTCAAACTGCATGAATGTATCATCTGTGCTGAAAATACATTGCTGCATTTATTGCTATAAATATTCCTAAAGGTTACATAAATATAGGACAGAGTCTCATGACTTCTGTCTGGTAATGCAGGACATAGGGATTTTGACAGGAATATTGAGCAACAATACAGTAATCCAGAAGCAGTGCAGCCAGTTTTAAGATCCATTATATTATGATTGCCTTTTCACTTAAACGTCAATAAAATATCCTTTTCAGGCTGAGACTCTCACAGTGGTGTAATACAATGACCCAATTATTTTGTACTGAAAAACTAGCACATCCAGTCTACGTGTGTGAGTGTGTGTGTTTGTGCACGCTGCCCATGAAATGGTTGGGTGTAGCTGAATAGTTACATGTATAATGGAAGGAAAACATTACAGGACTGATTTTAAAAATTAGGGATATACACAAACTGAAAATCTGCTACTTTACTGACAGTCTAACTACTATGCTGTATTTAGACATCCAGTAACCAAATTGAATACCACCTGCAAAATCTGCTCATTTTTGCCATCAGGCATCAAAACAGCTAAGATTAGAAATCTCTGCATATAAAATGTCACAAGTCAAACTTAATACACTGAAAAAATCAAGTATGTAGAGTCCTCACTGATTTCAAATGGACTACCCATCAGCGGCGGCTCTATGTATTTTGCCACCTCAAGCATGGCAGTCAGGTGGCTTTCAGCGGCACGCCTGCAGGAGGTCTGCTGGTACCGCAGATTCGGCGGCGCTCCTGCAGGAGGTCCGCTGGTCCCATGCCTTCAGCATATCCGCTGCCAAATTGCCACCGAAGCCACAGAACTGGTGGACCTCCCACAGGCATGCCGCCGAAGGCAGCTTGACTGCTGCCCTCATGGTGACCGGCAGGCCGCCCTCCGCAGCTTGCCGCCCCAGTCATGTGCTTGGTGCGCTGGTGCCTGGAGCCACCCCTACTATCCATGTGCTTAGAGTTAGGCACATGACTGAATGCATTGTTGAATCGGGGCCTTAGTCTCTCCGGGTATGTCTGCACTGCAATAACACACCTACAGCTGTCCTGGGCCAACAGACTTGGGCATGCAGGTCTCCATCTGCAGGGCTATAAAATTGCCATGTGGACACTCCAGAGCCCTGCCTCCAACTTGAGTCTGAACATCTACACTGCAATTTTATAGCCCACGGCCTGAGCCAGCTGACATGGGCCAGCTGCAAGTGTTTTACTGCAGCATAGACATACATACCCTCTGTCTCAGTTCTCCATCTGTAAAATCAGAATAATAATTCTCCCTTCCTCTCACTTTTTGTGTGTCTACAATAGTTAGAATGTAAACTCTTGGGGAAGGGACTGGCTTGTACAGTGTCTATGGGGTCTCTGTCTTGGCTGGGGCTTTTAGATCCTAGCATAATACAAATAAACAACAACAATTAGAAAACCTTGAAATATACCAAACTAAAAAGCAACAGACATATAATGATGTTCAGAATACATGAGTCAGTGGAACTACTCACATGCTTAAAGTTAGATATGTAGTTAAGTACCTTGCTGGAGCCTAAGGCACTTGGCCAACATCACATAGTCTATTTTATTTTCCCTAAGAAGATTCTTCCAGGCCTCCCTTGGAAACTTTATCTCCCAAAACTCTCTGTGCTGTTGTGACAAAGAGGGCCACAGCTTCCTCTGAAGCCCATCAGGATCGCTCCTGAGTTGACCCACAGGGGTCATTACCGAGTAACAGGTGATGCATCTATTAAATTTCCCATCCAGCGCCTGAAGATGCAGCCTCTGAAATGTTTGAAGCCCTTTTCAGCCGCAAAGCGTCAGCTATCTGTGGATCTTGAACTCCGATCTTCCTCTTGGTAACTTTGTGTGTAATTTTGTAATGTAGCTATTGAAACAGCCTTACATCAGAAGAGGTGTGCAAAGTGAAGGGAAAAGAACAGTGACTGGCAAGCTCTCATTTTCACAGCCTATGTTTAGGAAGTACTTCATACTTCAGGGGCCTGATCCTGCAATCAGATCTAAGTGGCCACCCATGCAGAGCCCTACTGAATTCATAGGATTTTCCAGACTACAGCCTAATTTCCCCAAAGAGTAGGATAGGACACAGGAACAGTAAGAAGCTAGGCTCTGTGGGAGTAGTACAATGAGAAGTATGTGTCATGCACATAGCAACACAGAGGAGATTGACCTCCACTACTGAAATCAAACAGGTGGGACCAAAGTTCTTTATATGTCCCCTGGTAAAAATTCTGAGGAAAGAGAAACCTCACAGAATCCCCAGCATCTTTGTTTTGGACACCTACAGAATATATAGTAGTATGGAAAGTTATGACCCTACTATCTTGGCTAGGAAATGAAATGCTTAAGAAATTATTTCCATATATCTTTGCGTTTCATGCATTGTTCATTTTAGTTGTGTCCTACAGTAGCTGTGCCCACTGTAAATGTCCTCATTAAACATTTTGTAGCCTGAGACAGACAAGGCTGGGAATTGAACCTGAGGTTTTTACACAGAAGGAAAAACACCCAGCAGTTGATATTTAAACTCTGTCCTGAGGCAGAAAGAATTTGATGTATGTGAAGGATTATTTTTACCTCTCCAGTCATCTGGAAGTTATGCAGCAACCTTTGCATAATCAGAGACATGCAGCACTTCACTGTACAAGTGGTATGATGAGGATGGCTACAATCTGAAACTAAATTGAGGCTATCAGCAGGTGGAGCTCTGCCCTTCCTCAGGCTCTTTTGTTTAGTTCTTCTGGAGTAAAGGTTTTTGAAACTATATGCTAACAGCCCCAGGAGCCTAAGCTGTCAACTTTGGGACAGATTCTCCATTACAATCTAGCCACTTTGAACTACTTAGGCAGGGCAGAGGAGCTGGATTCTGGCTGCAAATGATCACTGGAGAATTCTACTGGAGGAGGGGAACTCTCGTAAAGTTGACAGAATTGACTCCTGGGCCAGCCACCCTACTCTTTGCATGTTTCAGAGTAGCAGCCGTGTTAGTCTGTATCTGCAAAAAGAACAGGAGTACTTGTGGCACTTTAGAGACTTACAAATTTATTTGAGCATAAGCTTTTGTGAGCTACAGCCCACTTCATCAGATGCATAGAATGGAACATATAGTGAAGAGATATATATACATACAGAGAACATGAAAAGGTGGGAGTTGCCCAACTAACTCTAAGAGGCTAATTAATTAAGATGAACTGTTGTCAGCAGGAGAAAAAAAACGTCTGTAGAGATAATCAAGATAGCCCATTTAAGACAGTTTGACAAGAAGCTGTGAGGATACTTAGCATGGGGAAATAGATTCAATGTGTGTAATGGCTCAGCCATTCCCAGTCTCTATTTAAGCCTACGTTAATTGTATCTAGTTTGCATATCAAGTCAAGTTCAGCAGTTTCTTGTTGGAGTCTGTTTTTGAAGCTTTTCTGTTGCAAAATTGCCACCTTTAAATCTGTTACTGAATGGCCAGAGAGGTAGAAGTGTTCTCCTACTGGTTTTTGAATGTTATGATGTCAGATTTGTGTCCATTTATTCTTTTGAGTAGAGACTGTCCGGTTTGGCCAACGTACATGCAGGAGGGCATTCCTGGCACATGATGGCATATATCCACATGTAAATGTGCAGATGAAGTGAACCACCCTGAATGGCGTGGCTGATGTACATTAGGTCCTAATATGTAGATGTCACGTGAATAGATTGTGGATCAGGTGCATCTGGCTTTGTTTGCAAGGATAGGTTCCTGGGTAGTGTTTTGCGTGGATGTGTCTGGTGAGTATTTGCTCAGGGCTGTCTGTAAAGCAAGGACTGTTCTGCCTCCAAAGATGTGAGAGTGAGGCATCATCTTTCAGGATAGGTTGTAGATCTTTGATGATGCACTGGAGAGGTTTTAGTTGGGGGCTGAAGGTAATGGCTAGTGGCGTTCTGTTATTTTCTTTGTTGGGCCTATCTTGTAGTAGATGTCTTGTAATAGGTGACTTCTGGGTACTCTTCCGGCTCTGTCAATCTGTTTTTTCACTTCAGCAGGTGGGTATTGTAGTTTTAAGAATGCTCGATAGAAATCTTGTAGGTGTTTGTCTCTGTCTGAGGGATTGGAGCAAATGCGGTTTTATCTTAGAGCTTGGCTGTAGACAATGGATCGTGTGGTGTGTCCTGGATGGAAGCTGGAGGTGTGTAGGTAAGTATAGTGGACATTTTGTTTCCGGGATAGGGTAGTGTTTATGTGACCATCACTTATTAGCACAGTAGTGTCAAGGAAATGGACCACAGTCCTTGCCACAAGTACTCCTGTTCTTTTTACTCTTTGCATGAGAGGCATGTTGGGGACAAGAAGGGGGCATGGCAGAGCTTTACTAAACTACTTTGATCCTCCATTGGCATAGGGTCCCTACGCTGCTAATTTACATGAGGTCCAGCACAGACTAGCTCCCAGGATCTCTGACGTTTCCATCCCTCCCTTTCCAATACCAACTCAAACACAGCAGGGAATCCAGCCCTTTTTCTCTAAGGCCCCAATTTAAACCCATTGTCATGAATGAGAGTCCTTCCATTGATTTCAGTGGTCTTTGGATCAGGCCGTAAGTCCATTCATTCCACAGAATGAAGAGAGAGAAAAATTGTTACCTATGAAATTATCTCTAGAGGATGAATGCTCACTGCCATGGTACTTCTCCCTTTGAGAATATGGGCAGGTTTACACTAGGGCATGGATCAACACTCTGAGATCAATCCACCAGTGGTCAATTTAGCAGGTCTATTAAAGACCCACCAAATCGACTGCAGATGATTCTCCAGTTGATCCCTGTACTCTAACCCCAACAAGAAGAGTAAGGTAAGTCAACGGGAGATTTTCTCCTGTTGACCCCCCGCGGTGTAGACACCGCGGTAACTTGACCTAAGGTACATCGACTTCAGCTACGTTATTCACATAGCTGGAGTTGCATAGCGTAGTTCGACTTACCACGGTAGTGTAGACACAATCTAAGAAACTTAAGCACAGAATTATATACCTTGTAAAGGCCTGTATTCAGCTCTTTGAAGGCATGTTATTTCCATGCATATATTATGCCAAAAATATATATTCCCAACAAAAAAGACTAAAACTCTAGAACATTTCTAAACTATCTTTTCTATTAAATATGTGGTATGTGTATATATATATAATACACCAGCATGTTATTTCCTTGTTGCCATGAAAGGGAAACTGAGTATACTCTATCTTGTAGATATATGTAACTACATATGAATAATTAGTTTGCTACATATTAAAATAAAAGTTTTTATCATTCAGCCCAATACTGTGTTTACTTATCTTTTCCCCCCCCCTTAGAGGAATTACATTTTATTCCCAGGAGATCCTGAAGAATTAACATGCAGGTGGAATTTGCTCAGTAGTCTCTAAGAAATGAGCCTACTTTTTTAACCCCATTTTCCAAACACACCCAAACCTGATAAACAGACCTTCTGTGAGTGAGTTATTAGCAATTAGCCCTAATTTGTTTAGAGTGTACTGCTGCAGCACTACAGTGGTAAACAAATGCATTTTGAGTGAGGTTTGTTCTTTAGCAGTAAAATAACAGGCTGAGGTCACTGTAATTATAAACAAATGTTTGAAAGGCAGACTATTATTCTTATTACATTCACTGCCAACAGCCTTTACTTATTGTAATTACTTTTTCATAAGATTAAAACCCCATCATGTTCTGCTATATATTGCAAGCCAACATCTCACAGAATGAGGTGATTCATAAACTGTGATGCTTGTCTTGTGAGCACGCTCTAAAGCCAAGCCAATCGCATTGTAAGATGGTGGAGCTCCCTCCTAGTGCCAAACAAAAAACCTATATACTCTTGTAGAGC
Organism: Chelonoidis abingdonii; assembly: GCF_003597395.2. Classification (NCBI taxonomy): domain Eukaryota; kingdom Metazoa; phylum Chordata; order Testudines; family Testudinidae; genus Chelonoidis; species Chelonoidis abingdonii. The sequence continues at coordinate 87,541,278 of NC_133776.1, forward strand.
CAAAAATGCACCACACCAACAGAGCAGTTTTATGTAGTATTATTTTGGAATTCCATTTTTTAATCTCCTCATGCATGGCTACTCCTAGGGTTCCTTTACACAAGATATGCCCATCTCAAGCCCTAACGCCCTCTGTATGAGAGCCACCTCCCTACATTTCAATATGGAGTCTAATGAGCTATACTTGCCCCAAGTTATCAGCAATAATTAATCTATAGCTCCTTGCAATCCTCCATCACCTACTCACTGGGTGGGGTCTGTCATTTGCTCTTAGAGTGGGGCAACCTGCCACCCTGTTTCATCCAGCACAATTAATGTAAAACTGGAATAAAACAGTGGTGAATCAGGCCCTTGGCACTTAAATGGGAAATTGACTGACTAATGCTAGTAATTTATTTTTTTTTAATTTGCCCACTGAGCCATTTGGTGGCCAGCAGTGGTCAAAATGGACTGAGCATAGAGCCAGGAAACCAGTGACCATGGTGAAATCTTGCCCCATTGAAGACAATGGAAGTTTTGCCATTGACTTCAGGGGGGCAGGGCCGGCTCCAGACACTAGCCTACCAAGCACATGCTTGGGGCGGCACCTTGGGACGGGGCAGCGCTCAGAGTTTGTTTTTGTTTTTTTTGGTTTGGCCCGGTGGCGCTGGCGGGGGGGGGCGCGGGGCTTGGGTGGCATGGCGCGACGCTGGGGGGGCAGGGACTTGGGCACTGCGGCGCTCGGTGGGAGCAGGGACTTGGGCGGTGCGACGCAACACTCGGGAGGGGCGGCGCTCTCTTTTTTTTGCTTGGGACGGCAAAAAAGTTAGAGCCAGCCCTGCAGGGGGGCCAGGAGTTCACATCTGGATTTTATTCCTGACTCAACTGTTGACTTGTTATGTGACCTTGGGCAAGTCACTAAGGTCAACATTTTTAAACGATGGCCCAGTTTTTGGGTGCCCAGCTTGAGACACTGTGGGTCTGATTTTGAGAGGCAAGGAGTAACCACAGCTCCCATTGACTTCAGTGGCAGTTATGGGTTACTTAGAATTTTGAAATAGCTGTTACAAGATTTTTCTATTTGGGCATTTGATATCTGTAGCCCACTTTTGAAAATGTTCCCTGCAGTCTCTCTGGGACAGATTATGGGACAGATCAATTTTTAGCAGACTTCCATTGATCTCAATGTGATGATATGTTTGTCTCTGCATCAGTTATACAGACAGTTAACTTATATGGAGCTATTATAAGGTGGGTGCATAATAATTTGGAAAACCATTCCCAGAGAGTAGTTATCAATGGTTCACAGTCTGGAAGGGCATATCAAGTGGGGTTCTGGTGGGATCAATTCTGGGTCCAGTTCTGTTCAATATCTTCATCAATGATTTAGATAATAGCATAGAGAGTACATTTATAAAATTTGCTTATGATACCAAGCTGGGGACTGGACTAGAAAACCTCTCAAAGTCCCTTCCAGTCCTACGATTCCATGATTCTATACATTCTGTAAAATGGGGATAACAAAAATTACCTCAAATATTTAGGTATTGAGATCTGTAAGTAGTAGTTAATAAATAAGTAAGTAAGTAAGTAAATATGTAGCTAAGTATTATTAAATACTGTAAAAATAAATAAATGCCAAATTTGCAGTTAATTTTTTTTATTTTAATAAAATAAAATAAAAATATAAAGTCTCATAGGAAGTATATTAATAAGAGCCCAGTTATGCAAAAGGAATTAGGCAGGTATTTGCTATCCAACCTAGAGATAATCATAGAGAGCCAAATTAAAAGTAATACAATCCAACTGTTAATCAGATTTACCCTTAGACAGCTGAGCTACTTTAACGCTCAGCTGGTGTTTCTTATTCTAGAGCAGTCCAAAATCTTCCTGAATCTCTTTCATTCCCTCAATACAATCTATGTAGTACAGGGGTGCTAGAACTAGAGCTGCCTGTGATGGGGGAGCACCTCTTCACTTGAAATGGTTTCCATCATATTTACAGTTTTGTTAATTGGCTTTCAGCACCCCTACTATGAAATTGTTCCAACACCACTAGTGTGGTACCTTTGTTTCTAAAGGATTTTCACAATTGTTTTAAATAACACAAGTTGCTTTCCCAATATTTGTCTTCATTTCCCTAACAAGGATAGTTATCTAGGACCAGAGCAGGAAATTATTAAATTATATGACTCTTTTGGTTAATTTGCTTCCTGACTCCATGACTCACTCATGATTGTATCACACCATGGCCTTCACTTTCCTCAGTACTACAAAGAGCCTGCACTGTTTTTGCTTTTGCTTCAGAGATAAAACTTGTAGAATGTCTGTAGTTTCAGGCCTCTGAATGAAACTTAAAGCAGGTCACATTTTTATATGGCAACTTTCCTTTCTCAGGTAAACAATGTAAGGACTCTGTGGCAACATGGCTCCTATAAGAGCAGGGCTGCCATGGCGGGGATGAAAACTCAGGGAATTCTGTGGGCAATTTGTCTCCATGTCAATGTTCCTATCTTGTATGGATGTCCTAAAATCCTCACATATTCTAGTTCTCTGTGGCTTTCTGGGATGGAACCACCAGCCAGTTTCATGGGGAGTGAAAACAACCCACTGATAGAATTATTCAAAGGAAACTAAGAAACATGCTCGTGGGGTTTCCAGCCCCCTATAAAAAATGTGAGGAACCATGTGGCCAGATCATGCCCTTGAAATCTGTTTGCAGACAGGGACTTCCACACATGTATTCCCTTGCTCTGTGTAGTGGTAGAGAGATAGGGTAGGTCTTCACTATCGGCCTTATTGGCGGGTAGCAACAGATTTCTCGGGGATTGATATATCGCGTCTCATCTAGACGCGATATATCGATCCCCGAACACGCTCCTGTCGACTCCAGAACTCCACCAATGCAAACGGCGGTAGCGGAGTCGACAGGGGGAGCCGCGGACATCGATCCTGCACCGTGAGATCGGTAGGTAACTCGATCTAAGATACTTCAACTTCAGCTACGTTATTCATGTAGCTGAAGTTGCGTATCTTAGATCAATCCCCTCCCCTAGTGTAGACCAGCCCATAGTCACATCTAGCATCACCTTCCTTAGTCCTTGGAGAACCACAGAGGCCTCTCCAATGGGTCAGAATCCATGTGGTGGAAATGGATGGACCTGGACTGGTAGATGGTGACCATGGGTGGGCCAAGGTGCTAAATCCCTGCCCCTTCACCCCTATCACCAGCACTACACAAATCACTATTCCAATTGATTTATTTGATAATTATACGGTAAAAATGAGAGAGTAAGCAATTGTTCAGTAATAGTGTGCTGTGAGACTTTTGTATTCTTATGTCTGATTTTGTAAGCAAATAGTTTTTAAGTGAGGTGAAACTTGGGGTGCATAAGACAAAGCAGACTCCTGAAAGGGGTATAGTAGTCTGGAAAGGCCGCAGCAAGCATTTGAAAATGTTGCTCCCAGGAAAATAATAATTTTCCTCAGTGGTATTCATTGTATATATAAGCTCATACCATGAGCAAAATAACCCTACAAAAATTCAGGTCCAAAATATATTTCAAACTGAGTGTTCAAAGGAATCAGAACTTCAGACTTTATGCATGTCAATGACCAGATGCCTCTATCTCTTATCATATACACACACTATTCCTTTTATGCTCCGTACATAGTTATCCACATCCTCCTCCTATTTCAGGCACAAGATCTATCTGTAAATTTCATATTTAATTCAAACACATTAAACTGGATAGTAAGTCTTCATTAGTTTGATTAACAACCAGCTAAAAGCATGTAGTAAATGACTGAATTCTCAGTCTGTCATTCAGTTTCAGCTACATGCACTGCTACAATTTCATATCATATTCTTCACAGCCCTGGAGCTGAATTACAGCCTGGGATTTAATGCAGTACTGGAGAATATGTTATTTTAAATGTCTAATCATTATGAAATTCAATTGCCATTCTTTTCAGAAGCACAGATCATAATGAACTCATCTGTTATTCATGTGAATGTCACATGTGTTCCCACAGGAGTTTTATTCTAATTCACTATGAGTTGGTGGACTCTTAAAATAAATTGCTGTCCCTTTTCCCTACTGAACATGTTTCACTTTTTAATTGTTCATCAAAGGGCAAAAGTAATATTTTTCTTTGATAGTTTTCAGGTCTGATATAGTTCAGTGAAGAGCTAGTTCTACAAAAATAAAGGCCACTTTGGAAATGTTTTAAACTATTGCTTTATATTGTAAGTGTCAAATTTAAAATGTAATGAACGAGATCACTAAGTTAGACATTTAAAAATGTACGTGTGTTCTACTATAAGCATCCATACATAAGTCACACACATTTTAGCTTTGTAAAATAGAGTACATAATAAACTACACTGTACCCCTTCATATAATGGTGAGTGGTAAACAATGAAATACACATGAATTCAGCACTTTCAGTATTCATGTTGTGGTCACATGGACTTCTATACAGCTGTTCTATTGTATTATAGAGTTTAGAGGTTGGACACTTACAGGCTACCGTAGAATCTGAATGTGATCAAAACTGGACAATGGGACTTTGCCCTATGAAAACAAACACAGAATAAGCAAAGTAGAAAAACTGAAAGAACTCATACAGTGCAACTGCTTTTCACAGAGGTCAAATTGTCTGGGGTTTTTTAATGATATGATAGTAAAACACTGTAGAAGTCCCACATCTGAAACATTATATGTAAGAACAAAACCTATGAAAGTAGAGTCCTGAAATGTTCCAGCATTTGGTTACATTTGACCTGCTAGTTTTGATTTCACAGTAAACTCTCCTTTGTATGTCACCCTTCAAATATTGTGCCATGTCACAGTGACCCTTCCGCTACTGCATTACACTTCAGAAATTCAAACTAAAAAATGAAAGATTTATTATAAAGAAATGTTTTCAGTGGAGATGGTACCAAACTAAAGCCTTGGTTGCAAATGGAATATAATGGCTTCATCATAGGTGCAGCTACTAGTTACTCACAGCCAAAGGAGCTATCATTTAATTTTTAGTGTTTGAAGATCCAGGTTCATTCCCCACTGGTGACTATTTAGTCTGGAGAGATGTGGCCGCTATTCATTAAGTAAACACCTCCACCTCAAGCTTGTGATGTTTGGATCCAAACTTTGTAGCTCTGGACCATATTTTATGGTTGAGGGCTCATAAAGATTATTTAACAAAACAGATTAGCAACAATGTTTTTCTGTTCATTTACTGTGACTTACTTCATTGTTCAAGAAATATGATTTACTTTACTTTTTTTAGACTAAATAACAGTTGAGTTAAAATAAAAAAAGTTTTGTTTTTAAGAGAGCAATGATGTCAGATGGAAATGATTACAGGACGTAGTTCATATATAAAAAACAAAAAGAAAAGCTGTTAGGGGTAACAGTTGTCATTGAGGATAAATGTAAAAAAGCAATTAACCTCCTTTATAACAGAAATAATAGGAGCCACCTCCCAAAAAACAGGCAACATGCAAAGCTGGCATAAGAGTTGTCACATGGTGTGAGGCTTTTTCCATGGGGTCTGACTGCAAACGCAGGGGCACTGGGGATTGTTTGATGGAGAGGTGTGTGTGTGTGAGGAAGGGAACAGGAAGAAATGCCACAGAAATACACAAATAGGGCAGTAAGGAATCCCCAGAGAAAGCCAGAGAATCAGGTCACTTGTAGTGTCACTTTGAGAAAAAGCTAAGACAGACTTTTGGGTAAAGTGCTGGCTAAAAAGAGGCTTGGAAATGTGAGCAAAAAAACCTGTCTCCTGTTCTTGGATTCCTACCATCGTGAGAGAAACAAAACTTTATATTCTTTGTAAATAAGCAGGATGGAGTCAGGTATTTCTTTGATGCAACCATCAATTTCTGCTAATGGAAACAACCCACAAGATCCCAAATACTGGGTAACTGCTCAAGTCAAAAAGGGTAACAATACATTTATCAAGTAGATAAGCAACAAAAGAACAGTGAATGAGTCAGGAAAGACTCTACAAGAGACCACTGGTAGTTTATTAACTAAGGGAATGTGCAGAAGTGAGATGAAAGGAATGCACATATTTTATAAGACAGTAAGAAATATGGAAGGAAATCAGGGCCATAGCATAAGATATTAATAGCTAACTTGACACAGGAGAATCTTAGCAGGAACATTTAAAACTTCATTGGAGTCAGGAGGTGTCTCAAATAAACTGGAGGGTAGCTAAATCACATCTCCATTTAAGATGGGAAACTACAGATTTATAAGATATACATTTATTTTAAGTGTATAAGATACAGATACACATTTGTTTTATATCCATGAAACTCCATTGACTTCAGTGGATTTACTCTTATTTATACATGTATGAGGGCAGATTTGGCTTTAGCAATAGAAAATATAGTAGAAAAGAAAAACAGGGATACTGCAGAAGTTATTGTTACTACAGGGATATTACCGGAAAGCTATGATTTAGAGTCCAATTCTGTGAGGGGCTGAGTGCCCTCAACTCCCACTGACTTTATTTATTCAGCAGTTGGTAGGACTGGGCCCCGAGACTTGCGTATCTCCAGTATAAAATGTTTTGAGGCCATAGCGAAGAGTTAGCAGGGTGAAGCAGTGAACATCATTTGCGTGGCTTTTGATAGCATACAAACAAAAAACAAGGGTGTGCTCTATGGGATAAGTGAAAGCAGATTGGGGTGAGGATGAGAGAGGTGACTCATGCCATGCCATGAGGAACAGTATTACTGTGACTGAGCTAATGATTGCTATCGGTGACAACGATGAAAATAACAACTGCAATGAGGCACGTTTGGCTGGAACTCAGCTGGCATTTTGCCACAAGGGGTGATGTCTGCTATTAAT
>NC_133776.1:87548228-87551576 GCF_003597395.2 Chelonoidis abingdonii
TGTAATTACTTTTTCATAAGATTAAAACCCCATCATGTTCTGCTATATATTGCAAGCCAACATCTCACAGAATGAGGTGATTCATAAACTGTGATGCTTGTCTTGTGAGCACGCTCTAAAGCCAAGCCAATCGCATTGTAAGATGGTGGAGCTCCCTCCTAGTGCCAAACAAAAAACCTATATACTCTTGTAGAGCCAAAAATGCACCACACCAACAGAGCAGTTTTATGTAGTATTATTTTGGAATTCCATTTTTTAATCTCCTCATGCATGGCTACTCCTAGGGTTCCTTTACACAAGATATGCCCATCTCAAGCCCTAACGCCCTCTGTATGAGAGCCACCTCCCTACATTTCAATATGGAGTCTAATGAGCTATACTTGCCCCAAGTTATCAGCAATAATTAATCTATAGCTCCTTGCAATCCTCCATCACCTACTCACTGGGTGGGGTCTGTCATTTGCTCTTAGAGTGGGGCAACCTGCCACCCTGTTTCATCCAGCACAATTAATGTAAAACTGGAATAAAACAGTGGTGAATCAGGCCCTTGGCACTTAAATGGGAAATTGACTGACTAATGCTAGTAATTTATTTTTTTTTAATTTGCCCACTGAGCCATTTGGTGGCCAGCAGTGGTCAAAATGGACTGAGCATAGAGCCAGGAAACCAGTGACCATGGTGAAATCTTGCCCCATTGAAGACAATGGAAGTTTTGCCATTGACTTCAGGGGGGCAGGGCCGGCTCCAGACATTAGCCTACCAAGCACATGCTTGGGGCGGCACCTTGGGACGGGGCAGCGCTCAGAGTTTGTTTTTGTTTTTTTTGGTTTGGCCCGGTGGCGCTGGCGGGGGGGGGCGCGGGGCTTGGGTGGCATGGCGCGACGCTGGGGGGGCAGGGACTTGGGCACTGCGGCGCTCGGTGGGAGCAGGGACTTGGGCGGTGCGACGCAACACTCGGGAGGGGCGGCGCTCTCTTTTTTTTGCTTGGGACGGCAAAAAAGTTAGAGCCAGCCCTGCAGGGGGGCCAGGAGTTCACATCTGGATTTTATTCCTGACTCAACTGTTGACTTGTTATGTGACCTTGGGCAAGTCACTAAGGTCAACATTTTTAAACGATGGCCCAGTTTTTGGGTGCCCAGCTTGAGACACTGTGGGTCTGATTTTGAGAGGCAAGGAGTAACCACAGCTCCCATTGACTTCAGTGGCAGTTATGGGTTACTTAGAATTTTGAAATAGCTGTTACAAGATTTTTCTATTTGGGCATTTGATATCTGTAGCCCACTTTTGAAAATGTTCCCTGCAGTCTCTCTGGGACAGATTATGGGACAGATCAATTTTTAGCAGACTTCCATTGATCTCAATGTGATGATATGTTTGTCTCTGCATCAGTTATACAGACAGTTAACTTATATGGAGCTATTATAAGGTGGGTGCATAATAATTTGGAAAACCATTCCCAGAGAGTAGTTATCAATGGTTCACAGTCTGGAAGGGCATATCAAGTGGGGTTCTGGTGGGATCAATTCTGGGTCCAGTTCTGTTCAATATCTTCATCAATGATTTAGATAATAGCATAGAGAGTACATTTATAAAATTTGCTTATGATACCAAGCTGGGGACTGGACTAGAAAACCTCTCAAAGTCCCTTCCAGTCCTACGATTCCATGATTCTATACATTCTGTAAAATGGGGATAACAAAAATTACCTCAAATATTTAGGTATTGAGATCTGTAAGTAGTAGTTAATAAATAAGTAAGTAAGTAAGTAAATATGTAGCTAAGTATTATTAAATACTGTAAAAATAAATAAATGCCAAATTTGCAGTTAATTTTTTTTATTTTAATAAAATAAAATAAAAATATAAAGTCTCATAGGAAGTATATTAATAAGAGCCCAGTTATGCAAAAGGAATTAGGCAGGTATTTGCTATCCAACCTAGAGATAATCATAGAGAGCCAAATTAAAAGTAATACAATCCAACTGTTAATCAGATTTACCCTTAGACAGCTGAGCTACTTTAACGCTCAGCTGGTGTTTCTTATTCTAGAGCAGTCCAAAATCTTCCTGAATCTCTTTCATTCCCTCAATACAATCTATGTAGTACAGGGGTGCTAGAACTAGAGCTGCCTGTGATGGGGGAGCACCTCTTCACTTGAAATGGTTTCCATCATATTTACAGTTTTGTTAATTGGCTTTCAGCACCCCTACTATGAAATTGTTCCAACACCACTAGTGTGGTACCTTTGTTTCTAAAGGATTTTCACAATTGTTTTAAATAACACAAGTTGCTTTCCCAATATTTGTCTTCATTTCCCTAACAAGGATAGTTATCTAGGACCAGAGCAGGAAATTATTAAATTATATGACTCTTTTGGTTAATTTGCTTCCTGACTCCATGACTCACTCATGATTGTATCACACCATGGCCTTCACTTTCCTCAGTACTACAAAGAGCCTGCACTGTTTTTGCTTTTGCTTCAGAGATAAAACTTGTAGAATGTCTGTAGTTTCAGGCCTCTGAATGAAACTTAAAGCAGGTCACATTTTTATATGGCAACTTTCCTTTCTCAGGTAAACAATGTAAGGACTCTGTGGCAACATGGCTCCTATAAGAGCAGGGCTGCCATGGCGGGGATGAAAACTCAGGGAATTCTGTGGGCAATTTGTCTCCATGTCAATGTTCCTATCTTGTATGGATGTCCTAAAATCCTCACATATTCTAGTTCTCTGTGGCTTTCTGGGATGGAACCACCAGCCAGTTTCATGGGGAGTGAAAACAACCCACTGATAGAATTATTCAAAGGAAACTAAGAAACATGCTCGTGGGGTTTCCAGCCCCCTATAAAAAATGTGAGGAACCATGTGGCCAGATCATGCCCTTGAAATCTGTTTGCAGACAGGGACTTCCACACATGTATTCCCTTGCTCTGTGTAGTGGTAGAGAGATAGGGTAGGTCTTCACTATCGGCCTTATTGGCGGGTAGCAACAGATTTCTCGGGGATTGATATATCGCGTCTCATCTAGACGCGATATATCGATCCCCGAACACGCTCCTGTCGACTCCAGAACTCCACCAATGCAAACGGCGGTAGCGGAGTCGACAGGGGGAGCCGCGGACATCGATCCTGCACCGTGAGATCGGTAGGTAACTCGATCTAAGATACTTCAACTTCAGCTACGTTATTCATGTAGCTGAAGTTGCGTATCTTAGATCAATCCCCTCCCCTAGTGTAGACCAGCCCATAGTCACATCTAGCATCACCTTCCTTAGTCCTTGGAGAACCACAGAGGCCTCTCCAATGGGTCAGAATCCATGTGGTGGAAATGGATGGACCTGGACTGGTAG
>NC_133776.1:87554033-87558186 GCF_003597395.2 Chelonoidis abingdonii
AAAAAACAAAAAGAAAAGCTGTTAGGGGTAACAGTTGTCATTGAGGATAAATGTAAAAAAGCAATTAACCTCCTTTATAACAGAAATAATAGGAGCCACCTCCCAAAAAACAGGCAACATGCAAAGCTGGCATAAGAGTTGTCACATGGTGTGAGGCTTTTTCCATGGGGTCTGACTGCAAACGCAGGGGCACTGGGGATTGTTTGATGGAGAGGTGTGTGTGTGTGAGGAAGGGAACAGGAAGAAATGCCACAGAAATACACAAATAGGGCAGTAAGGAATCCCCAGAGAAAGCCAGAGAATCAGGTCACTTGTAGTGTCACTTTGAGAAAAAGCTAAGACAGACTTTTGGGTAAAGTGCTGGCTAAAAAGAGGCTTGGAAATGTGAGCAAAAAAACCTGTCTCCTGTTCTTGGATTCCTACCATCGTGAGAGAAACAAAACTTTATATTCTTTGTAAATAAGCAGGATGGAGTCAGGTATTTCTTTGATGCAACCATCAATTTCTGCTAATGGAAACAACCCACAAGATCCCAAATACTGGGTAACTGCTCAAGTCAAAAAGGGTAACAATACATTTATCAAGTAGATAAGCAACAAAAGAACAGTGAATGAGTCAGGAAAGACTCTACAAGAGACCACTGGTAGTTTATTAACTAAGGGAATGTGCAGAAGTGAGATGAAAGGAATGCACATATTTTATAAGACAGTAAGAAATATGGAAGGAAATCAGGGCCATAGCATAAGATATTAATAGCTAACTTGACACAGGAGAATCTTAGCAGGAACATTTAAAACTTCATTGGAGTCAGGAGGTGTCTCAAATAAACTGGAGGGTAGCTAAATCACATCTCCATTTAAGATGGGAAACTACAGATTTATAAGATATACATTTATTTTAAGTGTATAAGATACAGATATACATTTGTTTTATATCCATGAAACTCCATTGACTTCAGTGGATTTACTCTTATTTATACATGTATGAGGGCAGATTTGGCTTTAGCAATAGAAAATATAGTAGAAAAGAAAAACAGGGATACTGCAGAAGTTATTGTTACTACAGGGATATTACCGGAAAGCTATGATTTAGAGTCCAATTCTGTGAGGGGCTGAGTGCCCTCAACTCCCACTGACTTTATTTATTCAGCAGTTGGTAGGACTGGGCCCCGAGACTTGCGTATCTCCAGTATAAAATGTTTTGAGGCCATAGCGAAGAGTTAGCAGGGTGAAGCAGTGAACATCATTTGCGTGGCTTTTGATAGCATACAAACAAAAAACAAGGGTGTGCTCTATGGGATAAGTGAAAGCAGATTGGGGTGAGGATGAGAGAGGTGACTCATGCCATGCCATGAGGAACAGTATTACTGTGACTGAGCTAATGATTGCTATCGGTGACAACGATGAAAATAACAACTGCAATGAGGCACGTTTGGCTGGAACTCAGCTGGCATTTTGCCACAAGGGGTGATGTCTGCTATTAATTAATTTAATTTAAATCTCTTGGCTCTTTTAAGTGAATTTATTTAGTGTTTGTGAAAGATTTCAGACTTTCAGCACTGATGTACTGGCATCCATATTTACATACAAATTGTCAAAAACGAGTAAGTGAAGTAAGGTGATAAAATTGATGATCTTAAGAAACCAGTCACAGAAATGATGAAGGAACTGCAAATCAGGATAACAGGTACAGACTAGAAATACAGGTAGATATGAGACTTAAGTAATATAGTGTATCCAGTGCAAAGAAAGGTAATGATTCAAGGATGGAGGAAAGCAAGGAAATAATAAATTAATCATAATCTGTTACAAAATCAGGCACTGAGGGTATGTGTTTGTCATTACAAATTATAATAGTCCAAAATAGCACAGTTAATGAACAGTGGTTTAAAACAAAAGTCAATAATATTCTGTGATGCATGCATAAAGGTATTTCATACAAAGTGATTAGTGAAGCCCCATTTGGAACAACATAAGCAGTTCTTGGCCAACTTGCCATTAACAGGTTTTTTATAGTAATAGAGCAGCAGAGGGCAAGCAGAAGGATTCAATTATTTTTTTTTTGCTATGCAAAAAAAGATTAAAGAAAAAAGTTTTTTAGTCTTTGGGGAAAAGCGTCCCTCATTTGTCTGAAGGCTATAGAGATAATATTGCTTCTGTGCTATTTGTGTGAAATACCAGAGCAAGGGAGCATGAACATAAGCTAAGAAGAGCTGGACATTAGAGGAATGTAGGTAGAATTCCTTTACACAGAAAGCTAGTTAATATATGCAATAAGCTCCCAAGAGCAGCAATCAGAAGAACTTATATCATTTAACAAGGATATTAAACAAGTATCTGAAATAAAAAATGAGCATGAAATGAACTGAAAAGGAGAGAAAGATCGAAGTGGGATTTTTAGACTTTTTCCATTGTAACATTTCCTGTCCTCCTAATCAATAGTGGTATTTTGTTCATCAAAATTCACCACCATTTTACGTAATGAAAGAAGCAAAAATGTAAGAAAACTAGGTTTCACATCCATTCTTTTAAATGAGATATAAAATTGAAGTCCTGACTACTTGTGATTGTTAAAGATTTGATAGCACTCTTTGAAAAAAAAAACTGGCATATTAACACTGGTGTCCTGGTTAGATTCCAACTTGAGTAATACTATTCTATTTACTTAAATTACTCATACATTTAAAATGGATAAAGTATTCTTCACTTCCTGTCCTAAACTGTTGTTGAGTATTTGCTATGCCCTGTTAAATAGTTCCCATGTTTCATCTGAGAAGTGGCTGCATTTCTGTGGTGGAAAAAGATAACTCTCTGTTGTTCTAAATCATTAAGATAAATTTGTCAAGCTAGCACTTTGGACCATTTAGAAATGAGAGGTGCTACATATATTTGGGAGCATTTTACTACATTATCTAAGAAAAAGAAGGGAGGAGACAAACTACAAAGGGCAACATCAAAAAACATGTCCTGTAGGTTATTGTTAATGTATTTGGGACAGATCCTGAGCTATCATAAACTGTACTCCACTAACTTTATAGTAGAGATATGCTGAATTTATACCAGCTGAGGATCTAGACATCTAAGTTAACTTTTTCTTTGAACATTGCATCCTGGAAAAAATATTATTTCAAAAAGTATGAGATGTTGCCTTAATATTATACTTCAGGAGTATTCCATTTTACAAAGAATATGTGAAAAGAACACGCATGAAAATCTTACTATCCATCCTTCTGTGGATTTACACATCTTGACATATTACAAAATGTTACACTTTTTATTAAAAATTAATATTTTTTCTGACTCCACTAACAGTATCTAAATGTGACTGTTTTTAGTCTCTAATCAGAAGACCCTTTTGACATATGTACATACTGGGTTTGACAAGTCGCTTTTTAGAATATAATTGTTTGCAGCAACAGAATCCAGGCCTAGTGCTGCAATGGAAGTTCTGTGCACAGACGATTTTGCAGGACTAAGATCTGTGTTTGTAGAAGAGTGAACGATAACTGAAATAAAACGTTAACTTTAACATCACACAGAGATTGGTTTCAAAGCATGGTAAAGTTATACCATAGCGCAAAATGGGAAACGTGGCCAGGGTTCCAATAAAACATGTGGGGATCTTTGGTCTCCTAGCTGGCAGTGGTATCACATTCTGACATCAATTTTTGAGCAAAACTCAGAGGAGACTTCAATGATTGTTCCATATGTGCAACAATAGCAGGATATGGCCCTTGGTTGCTTGGGAACAACTACTGCTCGCGCTATTGGCATACAACTTCCATTCTTCTTCGAGTGCTTGCTCATATCCATTCCAGTTAGGTGTGCACACGCCGCGTGCACGTTCGTCGGAAGATTTTTACCCTAGCAACACTCGGTGGGGCGGCTGGGCGGCGCCACTATGGCGCCTGATTTATACCCCTGCCGACCCAGCCACCCTTCAGTTCCTTCTTACCGCCCGTGTCAGTCATTGGAACAGTGGAACCTGGCTTAGCTGACCTCCATTTCCCTAGCTACTCATAGTTCTCGTGTATATAGTTATATAGTTATAATCCTTTTATATATATATTTATATACTTATACGTTTTTTTCTTTACTAGCATAGTTAGTTTAGTAATAGTTAGTGGGGTTCGGGGAGTAGCCCCTTCCCCGCA
>NC_133776.1:87558690-87679972 GCF_003597395.2 Chelonoidis abingdonii
CTTCTGCCCTTTGAGTCTTTGATAACAGCTTTCTATGCTCCCAAGTCACTCCAAATTCCATTGAAAGAACCAGGAGTCTGACACATGGTGAATTCCCCAGATACAAATGCACTAGGTACTTCTTCAGGGAGTTTTAACATATCAAGAAAGTAGATTGGTATCCACCTGGCACAGCTGGGCCTGTTTGCAGTAAAGAAGTATGGAAGCATGGCCTGCTGTATATGTAGATGAAGTTTCCAATCACCTTCTTGCTCTGCATGGACATTAAAAGTAGTATCTGCATAGCCTGGAGAAAATGATCCTAGAATTTGAGTGTAAGAGAGTGGGTATACCTCTTTGTCTGAAATTCCTCCAGTAATAGTAGAGTATGCTGAGTTACAGAATCATCAAACTCTTTAATGACATGTTGTAAGTAAGGCTGTTGATTAAATCGCAGTTAACTCACGTGATTAACTCAAAATAATTAATTGCAATTAAAAAAATTAATCGTGATTAATCACAGTTTTAATAGCACTGTTAAACAATAGAATACCAATTAAAATTTATTACATATTTTGGATGTTTTTCTACATTTTCAAATATATTGATTTCAATTACAACACAGAATATGAAGTTTAAAGTACTCACTTTATGTTATTTTTATTACAAATATTTGCACTTTAAAAATGACAAACAAAACAAATAGTATTTTTCAATTCACCTCATACAAGTACCGTAGTGCAATCTCTTTATCATGAAAGCACAACATACGAATGTAGATTTTGTTATATAACTGCACTCAAAAACAAAACAATGTAAAACTTTAGAGCCTACAAGTCCACTCAGTCCTACTTCTTGTTCAGCCAATAGCTAAGAGAAATAAGTTTGTTTACATTTATTAGAGATAATGCTGCCCTCTTCTTATTTACATCACCTGAAACTGAGAACAGATGTTTGCATGGCACTTTTGTAGCCAGCTTTTTTTGTATCCAGCAGATATGCTAAACAGTTGTACGCCCCTTCATGCTTTGGCCACCATTCCAGAGGACATGCTATCGTGCTGATGACACTCATTAAAAAAATGCATTAATTAAATTTGTGACTGAACTCCTTGGGGGAGAAATGTATGTCTCCTGCTTTGTCATTTATGCACATTCTGCCATATATTTCATGTTATAGCAATCTTGGATGACGACCCAGCATGTTGTTCATTTTAAGAACACTTTCACTGCAGATTTGACAAAACGCAAAAGTACCAAGCTGAGATTTCTAAAGATAGGTACAGGACTCCACCCAAGATTTAATAATCTGAATGCCTTCCAAAATCTGATTGGGATGGGGTGTAGACAAGTGTGGCTCTAGTTTTTTTGCCACCTCAAGCATGGCAGACAGGCTGCCTTCGGTGGCGTGTCTGCGGGAGGTCCGCTGGTCCCACGGATTCAGCGTACCCGCCACCGAATTGCAGCCAAATCCGCCGACTGGCGGACCTTCCACAGGCATGCTGCTGAAGGCTGCCTGACTGCTGCCCTCACAGGAACCAACAGTGCGTCCCCTGTGGCTTGCTGCCCCAGGCATGTGCGTGGAGCACTGGTGCCTGGAGCCGCTGCTGGGTGTAGAGCATGCTTTCAGAAGTCTTAAAAAAGCAACACTCCGATGCGGAAATTACAGAACCCAAACCATCAAAAAAGAAAATCAGTCTTCTGCTGGTGGCATCTGACTCAGATGATGAAAATGAACATGTGATGATCTGCATTGCTTTGGATCGTTATCGAGCAGAACCCATCATCAGCATGGACTCGTTCTCTGGAATAGTGGTTGAAGCATGAAGGGACATATGAATCTTTAGCGCTTCTGCCACATAAATATCTTGCAACGCAGGCTACAACAGTGCCATGTGAATGCCTCTTCTCACTTTCAGGTGACATTGTAAACAGGAAGTGGGCAGTATTATCTCCTGTAAATGTAAACAAACTTCTTTGTCTGAGCCATTGACTGAAACAGGACTGAGTGAACTTGTAGGCTTTAAAGTTTTACATTGTTTTATATCTGAATGCAGTTATTTTTTGTACACAAATCCATATGTGTAAGTTAAACTTTCATGATAAAGAGATTGCACTACAGTACTTGTATTAAGTGAACTGAAAAATATTATTTTTATTTTTATGGTGCAAATATTTGTAATAAAAAATATAAAGTGAGCACTGTACACGTTGTATTTTGTGTTATAATTTAAACCAACATATTTGAAAATGTGGAAAAATCCTAAAATATTTATATAAATAATGTAAAGAGTTGTCACATGGTGTGAGCTTTTTCCATGGGGTCTGACTGCAAACGCAGGGCACTGGGGATTGTTTTGATGGAGAGGTGTGTGTGTGTGAGGAAGGGAACAGGAAGAAATGCCACAGAAATACACAAATAGGCGCAGTAAGGAATCCCCAGAGAAAGCCAGAGAATCAGGTCACTTGTAGTGTCACTTGAGAAAGCAAGACAGACTTTTGTGTAACGTGCTGGCTAAAAAGAGGCTTGGAATGTGAGCAAAAAACCTGTCTCCTGTTCTTGGATTCCTACCATCGTGAGAGAACAAACTTTATATTCTTTGTAAATAAAGCAGGATGGAGGTCAGGTATTTCTTTGATGCAACCATCAATTTCTGCTAATGGAAACAACCCACAAGAGCCAAATACTGGGTAACTGCTCAAGTCAAAAAGGGTAACAATACATTTATCAGTAGATAAGCACAAAAGAACAGTGAATGAGTCAGGAACGATCTACAAGAGACCACTGGTAGTTTATAACTAAGGAATGTTGCAGAAGTGAGATGAAGGAAGCACTATTTATAAGACAGTAGAATATGGAAGGAATCAGGGCCAGCATAAGATATTAATAGCAACTTGACACAGGAGAATCTTAGCAGGAACATTTAAACTTCATTGGAGTCAGGAGGTGGTCTCAATAAACTGGAGGGTAGCTAAATCACATCTCCATTTAAGATGGGAAACTACGTTTATAAGATATACATTTATTTCTAAGGTATAAATGAACAGTATCACATTTGTTTTATATCCATGTGAACTCATTGACTTCAGTGGATTTTACTATTTAGATATGTATGAGGGCAGATTTGGGCTTTAGCATAAAAATATAGTAGAAAAGAAAAACAGGGATACTGCAGAACGTTATTGTTACTACAGGGATATTACCGAAGCTATGATTTAGGTCCAATTCTGTGAGGGGCTGAGTGCCTCAACTCCCACTGACTTATTATTCAGCAGTTGTAGGACTGGGCCCGAGACTTGCGTATTCCGTATAAAATGTTTTGAGGCCATAGCGAAGAGTTAGCAGGGTGAAGCAGTGAACATCTTTGCGTGGCTTTTGATAGCATACAAACAAAAACAAGGGTGTGCTCTATGGATAGTGAAAGCAGATTGGTGGGATGAGAGAGGTGCCCTCATGCCATGCCATGAGGACGTATTACTGGACTGAGCTAATGATTGCTATCGGTGACAACGTGAAAATAACACTGCAATGAGGCACGTTTGGCTGGAACTCAGTGCATTTTGCCACAAGGGGTGATGTCTGCTATTAATTAACTTTAATTTAAATCTCTGGCTCTTTTAGTGAATTTATTTAGTGTTTGTGAAGATTTCAGACTTTCAGCACTGATGTATGCATCCATTTTACATAAAATTGTCAAAACGAGTAAGTGAAGTAAGGTGATATAAATTGAATGATCTTAAGAACCAGTCACAGAAATGATGAAGAGAACTGCAAATCAGGATAACGTACAGATAGAAATACAGGTAGATATGAGACTTAAGGTAATATGTGATCCAGTGCAAAGAAGGAATGATTTCAAGGATGGAGGAAAGCAAGGAAATAATAAATTAATCATAATCTTTACAAATCAGGCACTGAGGGTATAGTGTTTGTCATACAAATTATAATAGTCCAAAATAGCACAGTTAATGACAGTGGTTTAAACAAAAAGTCAATATATTCTGTGATGCATGCATAAAGGTATTTACAAGTGATTAGTGAAGCCCCATTGGAACAACATAAGCAGTTTTGCCAACTTGCCATAACAGGTTTTTTATAGTAATAGAGCAGCAGAGGGCAAGCAGAGGATTTCATTATTTTTTTTGCTATGCAAAAAAGATTAAAGAAAAAAGGTTTTTTTGTTCTTTGGGAAAAGCGTCCCTCATTTGTCTGAAGGCTATAGAGTAATATTTGCTTCTGTGCTATTTGTGTGAAATACCAGAGCAAGGGAGCCATGAAACTAGCTAAGAAGGCTGGACATTAGAGGAATGTAGGTAGAATTCCTTTACACAGAAAGCTAGTTATATATGCAATAAGCTCCAGAGCAGCAATACGAAGAACTTATATCATTTAACAAGGATATTAAACAAGTATCTGAAAAAATGAGCTTGAAATGAACTGAAAAAGGAGAGAAAGATCGAGTGGGATTTTTAGACTTTTCCATTGTAATTTCCTGTCTCTAATCAATAGTGGTATTTTGTTCATCAAATTCACACATTTACGTAGAAGAAGCAAAAATTAAGAAAACTAGTTTCACATCCATTCTCTTTTAAATGAGATATAAATTGAAGTCTGCTACTTGTGATTGTTAAAGATTTGATAGCACTCTTTGAAAAAAAAAACTGGCATATTAACACTGGTGTCCTGGTTAGATTCCAACTGAGTAATACTTTCTATTTACTTAAATTACTCATACATTTAAAATGGATAAAGTTTCTTCACTTCCTGTCCTAAACTGTTGTTGAGTATTTGCTATGCCTGTTAAATAGTTCCCATGTTTCATCTGAGAGTGGCTGCATTTCTGTGGTGGAAAAAGATAACTCTCTGTTGTTCTAAATCATTAAGTAAATTTGTCAGCTAGCACTTTGGACCATTTAGAAATGAGAGGTGCTACATATATTTGGAGATTTACTACATTATCTAAGAAAGAAGGGAGGAGACAACTACAAAGGGCAACTCAAAAAACATGTCCTGTAGGTTATTGTTAATGTATTTGGACAGATCCTGAGCTATCATAAAACTGTATCCACTAACTTTATAGTAGAGATATGCTGAATTTATACCAGCTGAGGATCTAGACATCTAAGTTAACTTTTTCTTTGAACATTGCATCCTGGAAAAAATATTATTTCAAAAAGTATGAGATGTTGCCTTAATATTATACTTCAGGAGTATTCCATTTACAAGAATATGTGAAAGAACACGCATGAAAATCTTACTATCCATCCTTCTGTGGATTTACACATCTTGACATATTACAAATGTTACACTTTTTATTAAAATTAATATTTTTTCTGATCCACTAACAGTATCTAAATGTGACTGTTTTAGTCTCTAATCAGAGACCCTTTTGACATATGTACATATGGGTTTGACAAGTCGCTTTTTAGAATATAATTGTTTGCGCAACAGATCCAGGCCTAGTGCTGCAATGGAAGTTCTGTGCACAGACGATTTTGAGGACTAAGATCTGTGTTTGTAGAAGAGTGAACGAAACTGAAATAAAACGTTAACTTTAACATCACACAGAGATTGGTTTCAAAGCATGGTAAAGTTATACCATAGCGCAAAATGGGAAACGTGGCCGGGTTCCAATAAAACATTGTGGGATCTTTTTGGTCTCCTAGCTGGCAGTGGTATCACATTCTGACATCAATTTTGAGCAAAACTCAGAGGAGACTTCAAGATTGTTCCATATGTGCAACAATAGCAGGATATGGCCTTGGTTGCTTGGGAACAACTACTGCTCGCGCTATTGGCATACAACTTCATTCTTCTTCGAGTGCTTGCTCATATCCATTCCAGTAGGTGTGCACACGCCGGTGCAGTTCGCGTGGAAGATTTTTACCCTAGCAACACTCGGTGGGGCGGCTGGGCGGCGCCACTATGGCGCCTGATATATACCCCTGCCGACCCAGCCACCCTTCAGTTCCTTCTTACGCCCGTGTCAGTCAATTGGAACAGTGGAACCTGGCTTAGCTGACTCCATTTCCCTAGCTACTCATAGTTCTCGTGTATATAGTTATAGTTATAATCCTTTTATATAATTTATAACTTATACGTTTTTTTCTTTACTAGCATAGTTAGTTTAGTAATAGTTAGTGGGGTTCGGGAGTAGCCCTTCCCGCACTGGTGCTGGAGCCATCCCATCACCGGTTTTTAAACTGTGCTCGGCCTTCACAAGCCATACCAACAGGAGACCGCACGACTCCTGTTTGAGGTGCTTGGGAATCGCACTTCACAGCTAAGTGCCCATTTGCAAGGCTTTTAAGCCGAGAACAAAATGGAGTGGGACTTTCACTTACCTCCACCTTCGCACCGAGCCCTGGTCAGTCGGCAGGCAGAAGCGCCTCCCGGCACCGGACCCACCGCACTGCCAAGGCCTCTCGACACCGCCATCGCCGGCACTGAAGTCGACTCAGCACCGCTCCCTCTCTCTGAGGTCGAGAAAGCCACGACTCCTCCTGCCTGTGCCTGAAGTCCCCGGCATGCGCCGTGGTTGAGCTCCTGCTCCTGCTGCTTCCGTGCCAACTGCACCGCAGCCTGAGAGCTCGTCTAAGTCGGATTGCCCGGCACCGACACCTGCCGAGGCACCGACGACGTCAGCCCGTTGATCCCGGTCCCACAGGGCATCGACTCCAGTGCCTGTCTGCCCCCTGGCGCACGCCGTGGTTGAGCTTCTGCTCTGCTGCTTCCGTGCAAACTGCACTGCAGCCAGAGAGCCTGTCTAGTCGGATCACGGCACCGACCTGCCGAGGCATTGACGACGTCGGCTCTGTCGATTCCGGTCCCACGAGGGCATCGAATCCGGTGCCTGACAGCTCCCACCTGACTGCACTGTGGTTGAGTTACTGTTCCTCCATGCCAGAGACATTCCAACGGCGAGGGATCTCATTGCCATGACATGCTGCCTGAACCCCGCAACCACCAGTGCGGGTAATTATCTCTTGGCAAGCCTCCTTGATCGACATCCTCTGTTGCACAGCAGAGCGCACCGTTCATGATCCGGTCCCACAACGCTCCAGGTCCCGTCGGCACTCGCCGCTCCAACGCCACTTGCAGTCCCGATGCTGTTCTCTCGGTACTGTCGCACTCGCACACGGTTGGTGTCCCATTCACCGACCCGCTAATCTCGCACCGTTCCGGCTCCCGGCACCGCTACAGGCACTGTGACTTCGTAGCCACTCCCGACCTCGAGATCTCGGTCGACTCCTGGCACCGCTCTGGTCGCAGGTCCGGATTCATTCCAGGTATGGTATGCTTCAGTACCGGTCCCGGTGCCGATTGGGCAAGGTCCGGTAGAGTCAGAACTCTGCCATGATTTTTCAGCACCTCCATGGCCATCCAGACACGCATCAGTGTTTCCCACGCGGACAGCTCTTATGCTCAGACCGCGATTCTGATGTGCCCACCACAACCTGAGAGCCCATCAGGACCTCCTAGGAGGGTGCACTCATGTGGACTCCAGGTGCAGGAAGTCCCGGAGGTAGGGGACTCGGTAGTGGACATTCTATCGCAGTGCCCCACTAGAGGGGCACTACCCATTTATTCGGACCATCCAGGCGATGCCGATACTCTATGGAGGGTACGACTACTTGTATGTCCGTCCTCCTCCCTGCTCACTAGTCGTTCAGTCCGTTAAGGAAGGGAACAGCAGCCAGCAGGTACCAGCCCGAAATCAAAGGAGGCTAGGTGAATGACCCTACTCAGCCGCAGGTGTACTCTGCGGGCCTCTATAGCTCTGTGTGCAAATCACAAGCCTTGCATAGCCCATCAATTATACACCTGGGTGGCCGGTGGAAGTTATGGAGCTTCTCCATCAAGAATCACCCACAAGAGTTCACTGCCCTCTTGGAGGAGGGAAAAAGTGCCAGAGCTTCCCTCCGCCTCGTTACCGTGAGAGCATCTCATGGCTTCAGGTTTCAACATCCGGCCGGAGCGGCGATATAAATTCACGACTTACCATTTGATGGTAAAAGGCCTCTTTGTGGCAAAGTCAACCTCAGGCTGCAAAGCCTGAGGGACAAACAGCGGTCCTAATGCGTCTCTCGGCGTAGCATACTCGACGACCTAAGCGGCCTTTCGGCCCAGCCACACCACCGTACTCTATGCTAGCCAAGACAGGACTTTGGCAGACGTGCGGCCCGAGGTGGCGCAGACGACCGTCAGGCCCCTAGAGGCCAAGATCGAGTCCCCAATCACCACCGGCCAAAGACGAACTTTCGAGTGTGCCGAGAGGTGACGTACAGTACGCGGGGGATCCACTCCTACTTCCTCTTGGCGTGGGTCCCAGTTAACTTCAGTTCGCTGACTCCTAACACTGGTGGATGATGGGTACCACTCCAATTTGTTTCCAACCCTGTCCTCTTCAGGACATCCTCTCAGCGCAATTCCTCTTACAAGAGGTGCAGACGCCGATGATGAAGGGGGCAAGGGAGTTTTACTCCCGTTATTCCTAATCCCCAACTCGTACGAGGTCTCAGACCTATCTAGACCTACAGGACTCAACGTTTATGATAAGGTTGAAGTTCCGCATGGTATCCTGGGAACCATTATCCATCCTTGGAATCCTGGGGACTGGCATGCGCCTCGAATGAAGCACGCTACTTTCCACTCGCCATCTTCCCTCGTACAGGAGATACCTCCGCTTTCTAGCATCATCGGTATTCCAGTTTACGGTCCTGCTGTTTGGCCTTTCTACAGCCCACGGCATTAACCAGTGTATGGCTAGTCGCACCACCTCCGCCGACGTCAGATAGCGTTTTCCGTATCCAGACGACTGGCTTATCTGAGGAATCCAAGACACAAGTCACTCAGCATGTGGGCATCGTCAAGGACCTATTCACACGTCTAGGCTGATGAATCACTATGGAACATCCACTCTGGTTCCCACTCAGATGTTAGACTTCAGGAGCTATCCTGGACTCCGACTAGCCGGAGCCTGCTTACCACAGCCACGGTTTCAGGCAATGGCACCAATCATCCGGGTCTGCAGACTTTCCCAACGACCTCGGCTTGCACTTGTCTCGGTCTTCCTGGGTCCATGGTACCTGCAAGTTTTGTAACCAACATGCAACTCCGCCTCTGTCCCCTCCAAGTTTGGCTTCAAATCGGCGTACACCCGACAGGGACCCATGGTCACGATAGTCACCGTTCCCTCGCGACCCTAGGCTCCCTAGAATGGTGGCTAACTCCTCCCTGGTGTGGCAGGGATGCCATTCCATCCGCCCCAGCCTCACTGTCCCTGACGACGGACGCGTCATCTCTCGGCTCGGTGCTTACTCGGTCACCTTCGAGCTTAAGGCCTTTGGTCTTCTCGGGAGCTGCATTCCAACATCAATGTCCAAAAATGAGCAGTCCACCTGGCGTGCCAGGGGTTCCAGCAGCAGCTGCGAGGCCTGTGTGTCTCAGTGTTTACAGCCAACCAACGGCCATGTGCTACATAAACACGGGAGGGACATGGTCCCTCCTTTTGCAGAGACCATCATTCTGGGATTTTGCATAGCCACTCGATAAATCTGGTAGCGTCCTTTCTCTCAGGAGTTCGGACGCCTTGGCGTTTGCCTCAGCAGTCTTTCCTGTCTCACGAGTGGTCGTCTCCCAATGTGATGATTCTGTTGCCAGAAGTGGGGATTTTTCCCACATATAGACCTGTTCGCTTACCACGAGAACAGGAAATGTCGAGGTTTGCTCCCTGGCTCATTGGGTCCTGCTCAAACTTCGCAGGGGCAGGGCCACGCTCATCATGATCACTCCAGCTGGTCCAGCAGCACTGATACACCACGTGCTCGACCTGTCAATAGCCAACCCAATTACCTGTTCCAATTCACCAGACTCATACCTCAGGACCCGGCAGACTTTGCCACTGGACCTGCAGTCTCTTCACTTCACCGTGTGGCTGCTGCAGATGCTAAATCGGGTAGCAGGAAGCCTTCCACTGGTCAACGTACCTGCCAGTAGCATTCTCTCCGCAGGTGCGAAACGCTTGATCATTACTCTGCTGAGGTCTCGATCCTCATTTTGGACTACCCTCTGGCCTACAACAGCAGGGGCTAGCGGTGTCCTCGCTGAGGGTACACTGGCAGCCATCTCTTTCCCACCAGGCTAAAGGAGGTCGCCATGTTCCACACTCTATGGTTTCGAGATTCCTCACAGGGTTTGGGCACTTACACCCTCAAGTACGCCGGCCAGCCCAACCTGGGGCTTCACCTGTTTTAACTAGACTTATGTCTCCTCCATTCGAGCCGTTAGCGACCTGCTCGCTGCTATACTGTCTTGGAAGACAGCTTTCCTCGTAGCCATTACATCGGCCAGACGAGTCTCCGAGTCAGGGCTCTTACGGTGGTTCCGCGTAACTATGTTCACAAACAAGTGCAGTTACAACCACACCTGGTCTTCCTCCCTAAGATGGTTTCGGCCTTTCATGTTAACCACACTCAACGCAATGGGCAACAGTTGCACTCCTGGAATCTTGTAGAGCGCTCGCATTTATGTTGAGCGGACAAACCATTCGTAACATGCCCCAACTCTCGGTCGCAGGCAGACGAAGAAGGCCTACTGTTTCTCTCAGAGGTCTCATCTTGGGTGATGACGTGCACCCGCTCTTGTTTATTATTGCTCACATTTCCCCAAGCATATCACCATGCATTCTACCATGGCTCAGGTTTCATCTGCCACCTTGCTGGCTCATGTACCTACCCACGAGATCTATCGCGCAGCTCCATGTCTCGGTCCATTACCCTTGCTTCGCATTATGCTTGGTTCAACAGTCAAGAGATCTGCAGCCTCTGGTCAGCAGTTTTACATTCTGCCCATTTCACTCAACCCCACCGCTACATGAGTTGGGAATCACCTAACTGGAATGGATATGAGCAAGCACTCAAAGAGGAAGACAGTTACTCACTTTGTACTGTTGTTCTTCAGACGTGTTGCTCATATCCCTTCCAACCCCCCTCTTCCCTCTGTCGGAGTAGCCGGCAAGAAGGAACTGAAGGTGGCTGGGTCGGCAGGGTATATATCCGGCACCATAGGCGCCAACCCAGGGGCGCCCAGGCGACCACGGTGTGCTAGGGAAAAATCTTCCGACGAACGTGCAGCGCGCGCGCACGCCTAACTGGAATGATATGAGCAAACATCTCGAAGAAACACAGTTACAAAGGTGAGTAACTGTGTTTTATAGTCTATGGATTTTGTGACATTATCAGGACCTGACTCTCAACTGTGCCCAATATTTCCTGGGCACCAGGTAATGTGGGAGACTTCAAGAGTCACAGTTATTGCTCCCTGATCTAGGGTTAGTTTTCAGCTGGCCCAGTCTCTGGTATAGTTTAGAGCAGCTTACCCTCAAAAACCTGACACTCTTTTTGCAGCAGTGAGAAGAAGCAGAAGAGCCCAGAAGCTCAGGAGGTCCATCCGCTCCCTCTTCTCCTCCCTCCCATAGGCAATGGGACATCTCTCTCCCTCTCCTCTCTGGGTCACATTTCAGCCCAAACCAGGCCTGGGAAAGTGTGTGTGCATGGAGGCGGGGGTGGGGGGATGAAGAACCACCGAGCTGGGCAGATGCAGGAGTGATGACAACCCCACATTTCAGACCCTTAGCACTGGGAGGGAGATCTGGCTCTACCATAGGTGGGGACTCTCTATGTTCAGGACTCCTTAGTGGCCAGATCTGTCGCTTTATGACAGATGGGCAATGGAGCCATAAGCAGAGGGTGAGATTTGGCCTTCTGAAGGTAATTTGACCTATGAATTTTGGAGACTGTAGTAAGTAAAAGGCCTCTCAGATGAAAATATCTTGTCTTTGATATACAAAAACATTGAGTTCCAAATATGTATATTTTTACACTTGTTTGCGAAGGCAGTTATTCATAGAATAAAGTTAGAACTGCTGTTGTGTAGTATCTTCTACAATAATCCAGGAAAATGGAAAATAAAAATCCTAAATTTTGAAAAGACCTTTTTCCCCCTCTCCTTGCATTCTTCCATTTTTCCATTGCATCATACACAAAGTACACATGCTCATTTTTAAGGCCCTGAATGGTCTATCCCCACACTACCTATCATCTCTCATTCACTATCAAGATATTGACTCCCACCCTGTTCTACCAATGCTAGTCTTCATTGCCCCCTTGTTACATTTTCAAACAAAACACCTTTGTGATTTCTCCTATGCTCCCACTCAAGAATGAGAGCTCACTGTAAACATCAGCAAAGCCACCTCATTGCCCCCCTACAAATCCCTCCTTCGAATTATCCTCTGCCATGATGCCTTCAGAAAACTTGACAATGATTAGGAAGCCGGTGTGCTATGACTTCTGCCTATCATGCTGACCAGTTCTGTCTCATTGTTTCCCGTGCTTCTGTTTGTTGAACCCATTTTCTGGCTCTTTCCTTATAATTAGATTGTAAGCTCCCTACATCAGGGATTCTCTCTTTACGTGTCTATACAACGCTTAATACAATGGGGTCCTGACCCAGGACCGTGGTCCCTAGACACTACCACAATAAATAATCACAATGAAATAAATATCACAAGGTATATTTTCTGCAATGCATCCAATAAAGTTTTATATCATATTTTTTCCTTTTAAAAATGTAGATATTAAAATCGTACCTGACTGCAATAAATAATTTATAAGAAATCTTTTAATAATTCTTTTCTAAATTTCTTGGACAGCCTGAGCAATCTTTTTAAATCTATTCGTGCTAAAATGCGTAAGTAAAGGGACCAAGGGAGACAAAGGGACTGATCCTACAAAGCTTCCTCATGCAAGTAGTCCTTTTGGACAATTTTTGTACACAAATTTCAACTGGTTCCTGTTGATCACTAGTGTGGCCAAATAGTGGGTAACTCTAGGGCAGCTTTCACAGCAACTGCTTGTAATGTACCTGTTCTGTGGAAAAAGAGAGGAATATGGGTGTCCAGGGCTGCCATGAAGAACCCCATTAAAGTGAGTGGCAGTTTTCCCTTGACTTCAAAGGGAGTTGGATTGCCATCTGAGATAACCCTTCTTCTAAGCACTAAATTTGCTTAATATTTTTAGAGAAGATTAATGCTTGGGAGTATCCTTAAATCACTTGGAAGTATCTTCACACAAGTAATTAAGCACTTCTTGGTTTATTTTGTCCCATCAGTATTGGTCTAACAGGATTGCCAAGAGCATTGCCGTTGACCCTGAATGTGAAAAATCGATTTAGAACATAAGAACGGCTGTACTGGGTCAGACCAGTGGTCCATCTAGCCCAGTATCCTGTCTGCCAGGTGCCGCAGAGGGAGTGAACCTAACAGGTAACGATCAAGTGATCTCTCTCCTGCCATCTATCCCCACTCTCTGACAAACAGAGGCCAGGGACATCATTCCTTACCCATCCTGGCTAATAGCCATTAATAGACTTAACCTCCATGAATTTATCCAGTTCTCTTTTAAACACTGTCATAGTCCTAGCCTTCACAACCTCCTCAGGCAAGGAGTTCCACAAGTTGACTGTGCACTCTGTGAAGAACTTCATTTTATTTGTTTTAAATCTGCTGCCCATTAATTTCATTTGGTGGTCCTTAGTTCTTGTATTATGGGAATAAGTAAATAAATTTTCCTTATCTACTTTCTTCACATCACTCATGATTTTATACACCTCTATCATATCACCCCGTAGTTTCCTCTTTTCCAAGCTGAAAAGTCCTAGCCTCTTTAATCTTTCCTCATATGGGACCCGTTCCAAACCCCTAATCATTCTAGTTGTCCTTCTCTGAATCTTTTCTAGTGCCAGTATAATATATATATATAATTTAATTCAGTCCATAGTTTTTTCCTATCTTTTCCCTGGATTTTTAAAGTAATCAAGTGGCAAACTCTAGATTCTTTGTGACTTCAGAATATGAGGCTGATCTTGAGGTGAACTGAAGGCAAGAAATAGTGCTCATAAATACTGGTAGTAAGGAAAAATTACCACATTCACCATTTGTGACTGGACAAATCAGGTCTCAATTGAATTCATTTCACCGAACCACAATGCTAGTGTCTACTCATATCTTTAAAAGATTTACGTTGATGTTCATACTGATTTCACTTACTACACATGACTGTATATAAAGGCAGAGCAGAATCTCTATGCAACAGGAAAAGATCTTCTACAGTTAGCAAAATAAAGAAGCACTGTATAAAAAGAAGAAAAAGAATGGAGTCAGAGTTCCCTTTAACAAGAAATGTAAAGGGAATTGAATGCTAATAACACATGCACAAGATTTAACTTAAGCTAGGGGCTAATAAAAACAAATCTTAGTGTTTGCAAAGCTGGCAGATTCTGGGGGACAAAATAACCCTTTTTTTTCAAACATTGATGGAAGTTTTCCACTGAACTTGGCACATTTTTCTACAGGTCTAAATTTCTCTCCAAGCCAAGAAGCTGATAAAAATATTTTATAATACACTTGTATTCTATTGCACTAAAAATACAATTTCACATGTCCTACTTTCTCTATGATAATAAAATTTGACTTTATACATAACCCTGCATACTCAAGGTATGCATACAGAAAAGTTCTTGAATTAGGGAGGGTAGTAGTTCAATGACTACTCAGACTAGTAAGTTTTCACACAAATGGAGCAGCCAATGTGGGCTCAAAAATAGCTCATATGCAACAATGGACAATAAAATACATTTTACTGAGAGAGAGAGAGGGAATATTGCCCAGGATATTGAGGGGGTTTTTTAAATAATTTTCTTCTCTATCCAAGAAGCGCCATGGAATCTTTAATTTTATCTGGGATAGCCACAGGAGATAAGCAGAAAGCACACCCAAGGGACATCACTTCTATATAATATTGTTCTCAGTACTGCACTTTGGAGTATCAGCTCTAGGTAAGAACACCAGGCCTGGGGGAACAACCTGAGCCCTATAATTTTCTGTCCCAAAGGGCAGAATGATATGACCTGTGCTGTACTGACAACATTCATGAGCATCATTTCACTATATGGTTGCACAAGTTAAGCAAATCTGAGTATTAAACTTTTATAATTACTTGGTGAATATTTTTATCCATGCTAATGTTAAATAATGTAGTGTGTTTAAAAGCTAAAAAGAGCCAGAACTCAATACCTGCAGAGGCTGTTCCTCCAAAAGCAACAGAATGTGTCACTACTATGAATGAATTTCATAAGTGGAGAAGACTGCCCTTTTGGAAGAAGGACTTAAATGTTACTTGAGAAAGGGGAAACTGGGTTTCTTCTTTTTTAACTATTCACCAATCCCAACTAGAAACAAAGAATTCAAAGATGGGAAAGGCTGAATTATATAATTTAATTCCTCTCCCTGCCTATATGAGACTGTTGTCTTCATTATTATTGCTTGCAGTTGTGGTTGTAACTGATCTCATAAACAAAGAAGAGTAAGTTTTAGGCAAGCAGCAGATACCATCAATCTAGTCCTCTTAATGAACCCTTTCTACACACATACACATCATCCATCACTTGAGATTTTATCATGTTTACTTTAAAATTAGGTATGATGTGGAGCTGTCAAATGTCGTGGTTACCATAGAAATGGGGATAGACGATATCAACATGCAAATATTTCAAAGTGGTCATTTTAACATTTGTTTCTGTTAGTTTAATGATTTTATGTATTATTTCAAGACATAAAATTGGATTTCTTTTTGACCTCAAAGCATAACAACTGCAATCTCAAGGGTAAAACAAAATCTAAGAATAAATTTGTACAGGTATTGTGAAAATGTAATAGCATTGGTGACATTTCTAGTCATCATCATCAAGGTCTTGTTCATCATTATAATCTCTGGTGAGAACATGTGGGTTACCACAGTCTTCATTACCTCCACATGTACACAGTTCTGTGCAGGAAAGATTTTTCTAACTACAGACATAGTTGATTGTGCAGTGACCCCTACTGGTACAGGCATAAATAAGGTTTGTAGACCGTTAAATGCCACTGGCCCCTTGAAGAATAAAGGAAGTAGTTCATCCATCCACATTTTCCATCCATGTTGCAATGGTGACCCAATATCTGGTTTATCTGTGTGCAAAGATATCCAAATCTTTGTTTGCCAAGATGCTCTTTTGATTTGTCCTAGAAAACTGTCCTCATACGGTGTGAGTTTGCCCAGTGACTTTTTGTTTTTGATAGCTAGGTTGAGGAGCAAGCAATTCAGATTTCTGTGGTCCTCCTTTTCTTTTTTATTCTGGTCATACAGAACTGCTACCAACTTCCTTGCTGCAGAAATTGTGATCTGTCCATCACAGCCTCCAAAGCAGTAAGCTCCCTTCGTTTTGACGTTAAACATAGATTTTTCCCCCCAATACCAAATATTGATGACACAGAGTCATGTCCTGTTAATGCACATACAGCAAGAAGTATGTTGCAGAAATCAGGAGTAAGTGCACCATAAATTGCATGCACAGGTATGAAGTGACACTTGTCAGTTGTGCTGATAATGGGGCCTGTTTCAATCCAGATGTTATGTAAGTGTTCCAACTTTGGAAAGTAGTGAACAGCAAAGACCAAAACATCTGCCACAGGTGAATTACTATGGTTCCTTTGACACCAAAAGACATGGGAATATACAGTATGAAGAAGCATCCTTGTATCCACTTCCTCTTGAGTTCTGTACAAGTCTTGAGCTTCTTCAAAAACTCTACTGCTGATGGTCTTTGCTACTTCACCATTGGAAAAGCCTCCAGCAAAAAGGAATGTTTGTGTTGGGTGTGCTTGTACACTCTCAAGTGCATTTTGAACCATATATTCTCAGAGGAATCTTACAAGTGACTGATTGTTGGATGCCATGTTTAGAAGCTTTTTACAGGGCTTCCATCAATCACCTGGTATTTCTTGCATCTAAAGTTAGATACTATCTGGCACTGTCTTTCTGCAGTTTTTCACAGAATTGCTGTTGTCATATACGTCAAAGTCTTCAATTGCAGAATTAGCTTTGTCAAATTCTTTAAGGACCTGCCTCAAGTACTCAGCAGCCAATTCATCGAATGTGTGGAATTTGTCTCCAGCCATTATTTGTATGACAGCCATGGCATCTCTGATGAACACTGTGATTTCTTGGTTGCTCTTAGCTCATGGATTCTTTCAGTTTTAGCTTCCAGCTGATGCCCTAATTCAATTTTGTCTGTTCTTCTAATTGTTCCGTCAGCACAAAAGAGGGATGAAGGTACAGGCCTTATTGGGTGTTGATCTGATTTTATGGGCTAGTTTATTATGGCTCACCAATGATCTGACCAGAAGATATTTAGGTTCTTGTCCCAATTCGGGCTCCAGGGTTAGAGAACACAGTTCAGTGTCGTGAGAGGACCCTCGGGTTGTGTGGCAAGGACACTTATACTGAGGACAATACCAAACCGTTAAGATCTTTATTAAAATGAATGAAATAATAATAAACTATATAAAACACAGTCACAAAGTAATACAATTCTATACCCCAAGTAGTAACATCTCTATTCTACAAGACTACTTAAACTAGCATGCTCACACCCTTCCTTGAAGACCTGGTAGTGGGAGACAGAGGACCAGCGTTGTCTCTGGCATGCCCAATGAATGTGATGGTCCAGGCTTCCCAAATTGGTAGGGATTAGGTTCAAGTGTTGAGTAATTAAACTACATTGCAAAGCTGAGCTGATAGCTTGAAAGAAGATAAGAAAAGAGCGACCCTCTTGCATGGTTGTTTGTCCTCTTATAGGAACCCTGCATTGCCTTAATCAAGGCCTATCCTACCATGCTCAAATCTTATTTCATCACCCATATAAATCTTTTGGAATACTTACTCTATAGGTTTGCATATTATGACATATATTCATACATATTGATATTGATTATCTCATCCCTGAAACCATTACCCTTGGCCTAACTTATGACTTTCATGTTGTGTGCTGTACCCTGCAGTTACCTGTCTGTTCCAGACCTGCGTTAAATATATTCTGCTCTTTGTTCGGTTGCCTATTCAGTTCCCCAAAGTCAAGAGGGATAATCCATAGGCCATTTATCTATGCCAAAGGTTACAAACACTCATGCTGACTTGCTCTAGCTAATCATACAGGATACAGGCCTATAGGTTCCTTACAGCCAATTATTATGAATAACTATAATGAATAACATATACTGAAATTCAGCATAAACAAAGCCCAAGAAAATAATATAATCAATCAAACCAATGAAAAAAAGACACATTATGCAATATAGCAAGCTAGCAAATTGCCTTTATGGGCTACACAGGTAACTAAGAACAGTTGCCACTGAAACATCATCTCTGCATTTTGCTAAGGACAGTGCTCTGCAGAAAACAATTTCTGAAATGATAGTTGTTATGAATGTCCCTCTCTGCCAAAACTTAAATTTGGTCTTCTTGGCCATGTCAGCAAATGTTTTGATGCCAGATTTCTTGACTGGCCTGAAGAAGCTACATGCCCCATCAGAATCAAGTGCAACTCTCACAAGTCTCTCTGTTTGTGCTTCACCAGCACTTGCTATTTTCAGAATAGACTCTTGTACATCTGCTATTACATGCAGTACAGCAGATGCTGAAACATACCTCTGGATGTAATGGAGGGTCAAATGGGGATGTCATATTATTGATGACATGGCTGGTAAGAGTTGTAACATGCTCTTCATCCTTCTTCAATTCAGAGGCAAGAACTTGTTTGTGGATTTTGTCTTCACTAATTCTTGTTAGACCACTTCTTTCTCTCATAGATTTTGCATATTCATTCAGGATATATTTTGTGAGTAGGGTGACCAGATGAGAGGAAGAAAATATCGGGACACATGGACGTGTGGTGCTGGCGGAGTGAAATATCAGGACAAATTGTGTCCCGACCGAAGATCGGTCGGGACGTGGGACAAACACCTAAATATCTGGACGTCTGGTCACCCTATTTGTGAAGGTCCATCTGACAAAGGCCGGCTTCCTTCTTGACAGTCCTACAATCCCTCTTCTGCCCTTTGAGTCTTTGATAACAGCTTTCTATGCTCCCAAGTCACTCCAAATTCCATTGAAAGAACCAGGAGTCTGACACATGGTGAATTCCCCAGATACAAATGCACTAGGTACTTCTTCAGGGAGTTTTAACATATCAAGAAAGTAGATTGGTATCCACCTGGCACAGCTGGGCCTGTTTGCAGTAAAGAAGTATGGAAGCATGGCCTGCTGTATATGTAGATGAAGTTTCCAATCACCTTCTTGCTCTGCATGGACATTAAAAGTAGTATCTGCATAGCCTGGAGAAAATGATCCTAGAATTTGAGTGTAAGAGAGTGGGTATACCTCTTTGTCTGAAATTCCTCCAGTAATAGTAGAGTATGCTGAGTTACAGAATCATCAAACTCTTTAATGACATGTTGTAAGTAAGGCTGTTGATTAAATCGCAGTTAACTCACGTGATTAACTCAAAATAATTAATTGCAATTAAAAAAATTAATCGTGATTAATCACAGTTTTAATAGCACTGTTAAACAATAGAATACCAATTAAAATTTATTACATATTTTGGATGTTTTTCTACATTTTCAAATATATTGATTTCAATTACAACACAGAATATGAAGTTTAAAGTACTCACTTTATGTTATTTTTATTACAAATATTTGCACTTTAAAAATGACAAACAAAACAAATAGTATTTTTCAATTCACCTCATACAAGTACCGTAGTGCAATCTCTTTATCATGAAAGCACAACATACGAATGTAGATTTTGTTATATAACTGCACTCAAAAACAAAACAATGTAAAAACTTTAGAGCCTTTACAAGTCCACTCAGTCCTACTTCTTGTTCAGCCAATGCTAAGAGAAATAAGTTTCGTTTACATTTATGAGAGATTAAGCCTGCCCGCTCTTGCTTATCTACATCACTTGAAACTGAGAACAAATGTTTGCATGGCACTTTTGTAGCCAGCCTTGTTTTGTATCCAGCAGATATGCTAAACAGTTGTACGCCCTTCATGCTTTGGCCACCATTCCAGAGGACATGGCTATCGTGCTTGATGACACTCATTAAAAAAATTCATTAATAATTTGTGACTGAACTCCTTGGGGAGAAATGTATGTCTCCTGCTTTGTCATTTGATGCAACATTCTGCCATATATTTCATGTTATAGCAATCTTGGATGACGACCCAGCAATGTTGTTCATTTTAAACACTTTCACTGCAGATTTGACAAAACGCAAAGTTACCAAGCTGAGATTTCTAAAGATAGTCCAGGACTCCACCCAGATTTAATAATTCTGAATGCCTTCCAAAATCTGATTGGGATGGGGTGTAGACAAGTGGCTCTAGTTTTTTTTGCCACCTCAAGGCATGGCAGACAGGCTGCCTCGGGTGGCGTGTCTGCGGAGTCCGCTGGTCCCACGCGATTCAGCGTACCTGCCACCGAATTGCAGGCCCCCCCGCCCAATCCGCCGACTGGGGACCTTCCACAGGCATGCTGCATGAAGGCTGCCTGGACTGCTGCCCTCACAGGAACCAACAGGCGTGTCCCCGTGTGGCTTGCTGCCCCAGGCATTAGTGCCGTGGAGCACTGGTGCCTGGAGCCGCTGCTGGGTGTAGAGCATGCTTTCAGAAGTCTTAAAAAAGCAAACTCCGATGCGGAAATTACAAGAACCAAACCATCAAAAAGAAAATCAGTCCAGTCTGCTGGTGGCATCTGACTCAGATTGATGACACGATGAACATGTGATGATCTGCATGCTGCTTTGGATCGTTTCGAGCAGAACCCATCATGCAGCATGGACTCGTTCTCCTGGAATAGTGGTTGAAGCATGAAGGGACATATGAATCTTTATGCGGCTTCTGCCACGTTAAATATCTTGCAACGCGAGGCTACAACAGTGCCATGTGAATGCCTCTTCTCACTTTCAGCGTGAACATTGTAAACCAGGAAGTGGCAAGTATTATCTCCTGTAAATGTAAACAAACTTCTTTGTCTGAGCCATTGACTGGAAACAGGACTGAGTGAACTTGTAGCTTTTAAAGTTTTCACATTGTTCTATATCTGAATGCAGTTATTTTTTGTACACAAATCCATCATGTTGTATAGTATCAACTTTCATGATTAAAGAGATTGCACTACAGTACTTGATATAAGTGAACCTGAAAAATTTTATTTTTTATTTTTATGGTGCAAATATTTGGCAATACAAAAATATAAAAGTGATGAGCACTGTACACGTTGTATTTTGTGTTATAATTTAAACCAACATATTTGAAAATGTGGAAAAATCCTAAAATATTTATATAAATAATGTTCTATTATTGTTTAACAGTATGATTAATTTTTTTAATCTCTTGACAGCCCTAGTTGTAAGGACTCAATGTCTTCAGACTCAAACACCTTTTAAGTATCACCCAACATTTTCCAGACAATTGCTGGAACTACATGAATACTTCCTCCCTGCTCACACCATTTAGTAAATAAATAAAGTTTTAGAGTACTCCGGCCTCAAATGCTAGATCTAAGCCATACAGAACATAGTTGAATTGTTTACCATCAAGCATTTGGTCTGCAGTGGCCGCTGCATAAACATAAGACTCAGCAAGAAAGTCTAGCAATCCTGCATCTCCCCAAATTTTCCCAGTACATGCAATAAAACAGCACAGAGTGTAAAAACCACCGGGCTAATCACATTGTTACCAAGTTAATTTCAGAGACTCCATTCCACTTGTTGAGCAACAACATGCAGCTGCTGATCCATGGTCTGAACAGCATGCTGCTCTCCTAGAGCTCCTGACATTTCCTTACCTTTCAGCACTGTATTATCATCTCAGCTAATCTGGCATCCCGATAGGTGCATATGCAACTCCTGTGTAGGTGCTCTTCTTTGTTTCAAACTTGTGGTTGAAATCAGTCCAAAATGGAATCACCTGAGTGTGAACAATAGCAACATCATTTGGTGTTGGTATAACATCATGAGGTAGTTTTAAAAGACACCAGGAGAGTTCTTGGACAGTGTTCATTTGTAGGTGACAAGAGTTTTCTAGAGTATTTTTTCATGTAGAGTCAGTTCTGGATGTGTTCTAGGTTTTTCAAATGCTGCACACTGTATGAGACTCTGATTGCCTGTAGAGATTGCCTGTGCTTTCCCATGCTTCAGTGATAATTTCTTGTGACGTTGAACTATCTGCAGGCTGTCCTTGAATTACCACTCCAGCCATTGAATGGAACATATTCTTTCTATCAGTGGTCTCTACGCTGATGTCTATATTATCATCTCTTTCACGGATGAGATTTCTGTCAGCATGAAGTGGTATAATTCCATTTGGAATGAACACGATTTTCTAATTCAGTTTTTGCAGCACTAGTGATGAACAGCCTCAGCTCATTATAACTGTTGCAGAATCCATGAAAGTGTAGAATGCCAATTAAATTTTGACACCCAAGCTCATGGTGTAGCTGTGCAGCAAGGCTATTATGTGCAGTGGTATAATTTTGGAACTGTTAAATACTACGCACTCTGAAACACAGAGCACCTTCTTTGAATATTTGCTGAAGGGTGGTACTCATAGCTGGCTGAATTATATGCTGCTTTATCAACCAATATACAAACCGTTGCACCAAAAAGGAAACAAAAAGTACTGACCTCTGTAAACTACAATCACCTGACTTTGGATAAGATTTTGAGGATTTATTTTAGCTACTTCAGCTGAGGGACTGAAGCAACATTATACAAAACCACTTGTTCATTTGAAAGCTGTTCATCAGGCTCTCTCAAAAGAACATCCACAAAACATTTGGATGACTTAAGTTCCTGCTTCAGATTACTAGCAGTTTGGATAGCATCAAATAATGTTTATTGTGCTGCATGGAACAATGATAGATGTGCCCTATCTATGCTGTGAATGAAATGAACTTGCAGAACCATAGCGTTTTTCTAAGCTTGCCTATTATGTGCTACTGGAATAGCTTGCAGTTTCTACATCTGAGGGAAGTAGGGCTTTATATGTTTGTAGCATCTTGGACAGAGAAGAGCCCTCTTGTTGTACATCATTCTCTCTCTCTTCAATCAGCTAATAAAATGCAATGTCATAAGGTGACTGTGTTATTGCAGTATAACTAGACAGTTTTGCTTTAAGATTTGTTTTACCCAAGTAGGAAGAAAGGCATGTTGAGTTATAAACTGCCTCCTTAGCAATCAAGACTTCCATAGATATTCCATGCAACATGTCATCATCTCTTCTTTGAAGTGCTGCTCCCCCCTAGATTGATTGCTCTCTCAAATGTTTCTATTTTATGAAGTTTTTGTCCAGCACTGGTGACTTTTGACAGTTTTGCATTCTTCTAATTTTCTTGACAAATAACACGTTTTTCAAAGTTTTTGAAGATTTTTTTTCTTTGATATAAGCATGAGGAGGTATTCATGTAGTTCCAGCAACTATCATCTCTAACAGTAACATGGCCTGTACATACGCGTGACTGAATTAAAAAGCTAGTTTCTAGAATATTTCAAAGGCTAGTACTGCATGCACAGGCAATTACAAATTAAAACCTTCTACCAGCAGACTAGATGCTACATTGTACAAAGTTAACAAATGGAGAGGCTTTACATTAGGAATGCACATACATTTACATCTATCCATTATGCAGCATAAACTATGGGCATGCAATCTACTGCTACTGGTGCACAATTTTCAGCATGAGCCTGATCTGGATAGCAAATTTTATTGAAAATATAGATCACTATTATTATCATGTGTGAGATACTTTGACAATTAAGAATATGTGATGTGAAAACATTTCATGTTAGTATATTGCAAAATGCTCATATTTGCTATTGTTGCTGCATGCTAAACAGCTGCATCATTTTTGAAAAAAATACTTGCCCATGCAAAAATCAATAAAACTCTACACTGTCATTTGGTAGCTTTGACCAATATACACCACAATTTGGTGTTGATATTAACTTAAACATTAAAAACCATAGTGAAGAGTCATGTGGCAGTGTTTCTGGAACTGTGCAAAAAATGATACTCTCATTTTGGATACCATTGTTTCACCTCGCCTACAGGCTTACGGCACCACTTGACAGCTCCGCATCAGAGCTCATCTAAATGTACATAAGTTTTAAAATGATATATGATGTGGGTGGTATAGGGTGGGTACATTAAATTCCAAATATATGTCCCTTTTTGGAGAATTGCTGCACGTCTATTTAGGCCACTTTTTGGATGGAAGCCTCTCCAACTCACCAGGAAGTGGAGTTGCAGATTTAGTAAGTGGTAGTCTGATAATAGCCCATCTTACTTGATTATAGCCCACCTTACTTGATTAGTTTCATTAGAGTTGGTATGGCAACACTTTTCTTATGTTCTCTGTGTGTGTATATATATATATATATATTTCTCTCTGTGTGTGTATATATACACACACACACCTTCCTACTGTATTTTCCACTACATGCATCTGATGAAGTGGGTTTTAGCCCAAAAACTTATGCACAAATAAATTTGTTGGTCTCTAAGATGCCACAAGTACTCCTCGTTCTTTTTGCTGACACAGACTAACATGGCTAGCACTCAAAGCTCTTCCCTTTAAGTCCACAATGAATCAATGCCCACAATTGTGGTAGGACATTGCTATGATGCTGTTGTCAATATAAGATGTAAAACTGAGCTCCTGACCAGTCGTGGCCCTAAAAGTGCCCTTTAGATTTTCTGAGGCTGTATTCTAACTTGGATAATGATTTTCTGCCTATATAAATATCCCTGGTTGTCTCAACTACATATAATATTCTTCACTCGCTGTCTAGTTTGGTAGCATTGCTATTCTATATTAAAAAGCTGCCAGTTTCCACGTCAGTGATAGCTGCCTTTTAGCCGTGGGTGAGGCTCCAATATGCTTGATGCTCCTTTGAGATGTAAGGCACAAACGTAAACTATTAGTCTTCAGTGTTTTGGCCAGTGCAGTTTTAACTGTCTCAAGCAAAGGCACTTCCATGTTCCATCAGTTCCCGTGGGTCAGATCTCACCTGTAGAAACTATAGATTAAAGAAGGGAAGCACTAGACTAATCCACCAGGGTCACACCCACTTGCCCCCTTGGCTGCTGGCCTAAGCAAAGTCTTAACTGAAACCCGTCCCCGCTGCCAGCCATCACAGGCCCGCCGGGTTTGGGGGTGCAGCAGTAGATGCTCCCGCTGGCTGACTCAAACACCCCCCTCGCTTCTCCTTTCCCCCTCCCAAGCAAAAGCCAGCCGCGGTCATTTGCAAGTCTGGCATTGTCAGCCGCCCCCTCGGGCTCGCGCGGCTCTTCGGCAGGCGGGAGGGAGGGTTACGGGCCCTTCCCCGGCGGGGAGCTGGGGGAAACGAGGCACTGCCGGGCAGGGGCCAGGGAAGGCAGCTGCGCCCTGCGAGGTGCGGCGCCTGGCACGCCGGGGCGGCTCTAACTCCGCTCTCTCTTTCTCCCCATTCATCCCTCCCTGCCCCCTCCCCCTTGCAGGCGGAGCGGGTCCGGGAGGAGGCGGAGCAGGCGGCCGCACGTCCCCCGGCCAGCCGGCCGGCCCCCCCGCTATGGGTCGGAAGCGCTGCGTGGGGGGAGACGGCTCCAAGATGGCGGCGGGTTGCTGCGGGGTGAAGAAGCAGAAACTCTCCAATTCCCCTCCCTCTGGCTCGGCCGGCCCGGGGGGCGGCGGCGGCGGCAGCTCCCACTCGAGGGCCGGCGCGGGCGCGAGCCGGGGGCGCTACCCCGCGGGATCGCCCGCCTCAACGGCCCGGGGGTCTGCGGGGGCGCCGCCGCTGCGTCCTGTCCCGCCGCTCGCCCAACTGCGGCGGGGCCCCGGCGCCTCTCCCACCCGGCCGCCTCGTGCTCGCCTCCCCGGCCGCACGGCGGCCCGCGTGCATGGAGTATGTGGTGTCGGTCCGAGATGTGCTGCTTCTGCTTCGATGTCCTGCTACTGTCACCTGGTACGCTACCAGCCCCGCGGGCCCCGCTTCACCAACGACCCCTAGTGAGTACCCGGCTCCGGCCCTGACCCCGCGGCCCCACAGCGCCCCCTGTGAGCGCCAGGTCCGCCCCCAGCTGCGGCCCTCAGCGCCCCCTAGTTGAGCATCGCTCCGCCCGCCCGGGCGTGGCCCCTCAGCACCCCCTATGAGTGTCTGGTTCCAGCCCTTTCTCTCCCCCCCCCCCAGCCTCTTAATGAATACCTGGCCTCACCCCCAGGCACCTTCTCCTGCGCCAGCTCTCCCTAGTGAGAACCTGGGCTCCTACCCTGTGCTCTTCTCCCCATTCTCTTGTGACTTCTACGTTGTACACACTAGGGTATTCTGCTCCCCTCACCAGCAGTCCCTAGTGAGAACCCAGGTTCCTACCCCATGCATCTCAGCACCCTGCCCCCCGTCTCTAGCAGTCCCTAGTGAGTACTGGGCCTCTATGCCCACGCCCCTGAGCACCTAGCCTCTTCACCAGTGATCCCTATTGAGTATCCAGGCACCCTGATGAGTATCCTGCTGTCCTTACCAGTGATCCTTAGCAAGTACCCTATAACATGCCCCTTGCTTCCCTGGACATCCTATCCTCTCCCACTAGTGAACCCTAGTCAGTACCTCATGCTGTGCCCCATGTCCCCTCTGGTCACCCTGTCCCCCATTACCAGTGACTCCTAGTGAGTGTCCCTCTGCCCCCCTCACCGGTGAACCACAGTGTGTACCCCATGCACCCTGCCCCGTGACCCCCTAGTGAGTACCTTGCCTCCCCTATACCAGTGACCTCCGAGTACCCCATGCCCTGCCTTGTGTCCCCATCTCCCCCCCCCCGCACCCTACCCACCTCTCACCAGCAACCCTTAGTGTGTAACCTGGCTCATGTCCACCTGGGTGCCCAGCCCCCACCTCACCAGCGATGCCTAGTGAATACCTCATACCATGCCCTGTTTCCCCTGGTCGTCCAGCCCCTTCTTCAGCAATCCTTACTGAATACTCCATGCTGTGCCTTGTGCCCTGCGAGGCATCATTCCCCCCTGCCCCCTTACCAATGACCACTCATGAGTACCCCACCCCATGCCCTGTTTCACCTTGCCCCCTCTCAGCAGTGACCCCTAGTGAGTACCCCGGGTAGCCTGCCCCATGTCCCCCTGGGCATAGTGGCCTCCCTCACCAGCATTCCCTCATGAGTACCTCAAGGCACCTTACTCCCTCCTTATCAATTACTGCTAGTCAGTATCTCATGCCCTGCCCTGGGTCCTCTGGGCGCCTATCACCCTGGGCATCCGGGCCCTGTTATCAGCGACCCCTCGTGCCATGCCTTATGCCATGCCTTGTGTCCCCTGGCACTATGCACCCTCTCACCAGTGACCTAGTTTGTACCCTGGGCACCCTGCTCTCTCAATGCAGCCCTAGACACTATGCCCGCTCGCCTTCCAAGACCACTAGTGAGTGTCCCCAGGCACCTTCTCCGTGTAACCTCAGGCACCCTGCCCCCATCTCACCAGAACACCCCTAGTGAATACCCCATACTGTACACCATGCACCTTGCCTGTGCTTCAGTGACCCCCTACTGAGTGCTCCTCTCTGTGCCCTGAATATTCCCGGGCACCCTGCCCCCTTTCCCCAGTGACCCCTAGTGAGTACCCCCAGGCACCCTGTTTCATGCACCCCTGGGCACCCTTCCACCCCTTACCAGTGACCCATAGTGAGTACCCCACACCCTGCCCCATATACCCTGCCCAGGCACCCTCTCTTTCCCAGCTGCCACGTACCCCATTTCATCAGTGATCTCTACTGAGGACTCCATGCCAGGCGCCATGCCCCATATTCTCTGTACCTCTCCATACAACTACCAGCCCTCTCTTGACCACTAGTGAATACCCCCTACTGGGCACTTTGCCCCTATTTACTCCCTACACCTTACCACATACAGCCCGCCAGTCCCAGCAGAGCCCCTGCTTCATCAATGACCCCTAGTGAGTGGTCCATACTGTCCCTTTGCATCCCATGCTCTTCTACCCGGTATGGCTACCAGCCGTCAAAACCCTATATCACCTCCATGGACCCACACCATATATCTGACAGCATCTGAGGAGCTGCCCCACTTCACCAGAGACCCCTAATGAGTACCTGACACAGAGCACTATACTCCTATCCTGCTCCCACCTACTAGCCTCTAGTTCACCAGTGATTTCTAGTGAGTATCCCACACGTTGCCTGCATTGCTTTTTGTATCCCCATCACTTATACATGGTTCCCAGCCCCCGTGGAGCCCTAGTTTCCTCAGTGACCCTAGTGAGTTTTCCATTTCAGGCACCATACCCCTATACCACCTGATAGACCTCCTTCCCGCCCTAAACAGCGTGGAGCCCCTAGTGAATACTTCACATCAGACATCCATACCCCTTCATGATGCCCTCTGAGTTCCCCTATGGGGCTTCCAGCCCCAGTGAGCTCCGGCTTCACCAGTGACCCCTAGTAAATATCCGTCAGGGCTCTTGTACTACTACTATCCCATGCAGAGCCCTGGCTTCACAAATGACCTCATCTGCCCTGCTGTCTCCCTGTGTGTAGCTATTAGCACCTGCAGAGCCATGGTACACTTCCTACATGCTGCATGACCACCATCCTTGGGAGACCCCCACCCCACCAACATCTGCTAACAAATTCTTCTCCCCATCTCCTGTACCTCCATGCGCCCTCAGTAGTGCTGCCCGCTACCACACAGCCCTTGCTTCACCAGTGACACTTAATGAATGTCCTCTGTGTTCTAGATATATTCGGCACGTGATTAATAACCTTAATGGAACCCTCATTACGCTGACCCCTAGTGAGTACTCTGTGTAGGAGATGTATACCCGTAGTTGCCATCATGACAATCAGCTGCCATAAATCTCCTGCTTCACCTACAACCCCAGCAAGTACTCCCTTCATAACTTCTGTGTACCAATGTGAGGGTCTCAGCTGTGAGTTTCTTTACATTACCCCTTCCTCTCTACGTCCTGTGTGCTCCCCCTTATAGATACCAGTTTCTTAGGAACTCTTGTTTCTCCTGATTTGTACTCAAAAGCTATCATCTTGTGTGTGGGATCCACTTCCCTTCTATCTGTTCTCCATCCTGGTCCTACATAGATAACCAGCCTCAATTTTCGACAGCTGTCACTCTGTGGTTTCATTGATGGGGAAAACTGAGTTCTGCCCACGGTTTATTAGCGCTAGATTGTTAAAGAATAAATAACTCGAACTCTCTCCAGTAAGCATTTCACCAGCTCTGCTAGTTAAGGTTGAGTGTCACTTTCTGTCTAAAAGGTCAACTATTTTAAGTGCTCTAAAATCCACGTTAGTTGGATTGTCTTGAATTTTGCTGTGACTCATGGTTGTGCAGGTTAGG
Organism: Chelonoidis abingdonii; assembly: GCF_003597395.2. Classification (NCBI taxonomy): domain Eukaryota; kingdom Metazoa; phylum Chordata; order Testudines; family Testudinidae; genus Chelonoidis; species Chelonoidis abingdonii. The sequence continues at coordinate 87,588,029 of NC_133776.1, forward strand.
ATTAGTGGTCAAACTTAGTGTCATTTGACAAAGGGGTTCCTAAAATACACTTCTAACTTCCCTCCCCTTTAAAAAAAAAAAAAATGTTTACAACATCAACAGGTTCCTTTAACTTTTTTTTTTTTAAATGAACACCTAGGCTCAAACTATAGCTCTAATCCTCCCTAAACTGATCTCAGCCACTCAGGATTTCTCTCTACTATGCCTGGTCTACAAAAATTTTACATTAACACTTCCTTATTTCAGCACATCTTTGCATGCATCCACATTCAATTTTAAGACCTGTCAGTAAAACCCTGAGTTTGGCAGTAACTGAAAACCACTTCTCTGAATGACACAGGTCCTCTACCAGCACTGTTCCACTGGTAAAACATGTATGGATGCTACATTACATGTACTGCTAAAAATAGTACTCAGCAACTGTGACCTCTCTGGTCACAAATTTGAACACTATTGCACAGTGACTGGAAGGAGACACTTCCCCCTCCCGCCCCCTAAAATCTCTAGCTTGTTTTTGAAACGACCCTTTCCCGGCTAGCCCACTTTTGAAAGCACACAGGTATACCTCTGCATAAAAACTCCAGTTAATGCGCATGCCGCTTACTGGTCCTGGATTTCTTCTGCTTGTGAGGAGAACAAATAGTACAAACCCAGTTGAATGAATAGTGTTTTGAAGAACTGACTTTCCAAAAAAGTAGTTTTTTTACAATCCCTCAAATAAAGGATCATTCTCAAAGGGACCTTTGCTCTCTTGGGAGATCAGAAGTGCTGACAGAGCAGATCTGTGAGGGGAAATGTTGAGCAACTTTCCCTTCAGTGACGTTTGGTGAAAAGGGAAGCGTAGCCATCTGTGCCCTCGCTTTCCTCCATCCCCTACAAATATCCCTCCATTCCTCATGGCTGTTCCAGGACTTGTCTGTCCCCTCATCAGAGGAAGGAATTCAGAACTCCTCACCTTCCCCTTTCTGCCTCCAGCTGTGGGGAAGGGGCTCCAGGCTCAGTCTTCCCCACACTAATGTTGCTTCTAATGGGAATGGGGAAGTCAGAGCAGTGCAGGAGAATGTGAGGTGGAAAGGAAGGGGTCAGAGCAGTGCAGTGAGGGTTATTTGAGGTTTGCGCTGTCCCCCTGCAAAAAGTGTCTCCACTGACTCCAGGCAAGTATTGCATTGTTCCAGCATCTTTTCCCTAGCTCTTCAACCTGTGGATCCCATGATGGCTCCCACCTCTCCATGGGAGGAGGGAGAACCAGGTTGTGTTGGTCAGGCAAACAGACAGGAGTTGATGCTGGATCAGTAAAGGACTAACATGCTGTCAGTGCATTCTGTGGCTAGGAGCAGGGGAAGAGAAGAGCTGGCCTGTAAATGGAGATGCTGAGCAATTTTTGTTAAAAACCTCTAAGAAATTAAATGTCCCAAAATATTGTTAATGAAGAGTTAAGATTTCGCAGTGGTGCCTCGTGCCTTGCCCAAATGTGCAGAGTGGTTAAACTTAAACCTCTAAAACCAAGAAATACAAAGTTAAGGTACAAGCCACTCTGCAACCTAACTGTAACTCTGCTCTCTTTGAGCAAAGCCCCAATGTTCCAAAGGTACATACTAGCTCTCAGCTCTTACAGATAGTACAGAACACTTCAGGAACAGAGCACATGACACTGCAAAACAAAGTGTAATACCTCTTTGCTAAGCCAAAACTCAGGTTTATGTCAGGCATAGCAAACAGAAGTTGCGTATGCTAACAGAGCGTACTCCACACAAACCACTCCAGATTTGATAAGGATTCTTCTCAGTAGGCCCTGGAGACCACTATCATATATGTCACCAGACTTCTAATAATCCGCATGGTTGAAAAAAAGATCCTAGTGTATCTCTGGTGACTCAGTCTACAGGATTCGGAGCTGAAACGAGTAAAACTTGTTCTCTGAAGGTACACATCCACCTCTCCCCATATCACATTGATAGCTGTGTCATGCTGCTCCCATTAATCCCATCGTCATTCAGTATAGCTACATATGACAGAAGGAATGCAGCAGGCGTGAATGCAGGTAAATGCTGGAATTCCAGTCTGTTGAATATATAGCACAAATAGTAGCTTGTTCTTAGTCCTTCCTCCTATCTGCTTATTATAGATTCATGGATATTAAGGCTAGAAGGGACCATTGTGGTAATCTGGTCTGACCTTCTGTATAACACAGGACAGAGAGTTTCATCAAGTTACGCCTGTATCGAGCTTTATAACTTGTTTTGACTAAGGCATTTTCCAGAAAGGCATCCAGTCTTGATTTGGAGACATCCATAGATCAATAACCCACCACTTCCCTTCATAGTTTAATGTTTGTAATACCCTTACTGAACTGTTCCCAATGGCTGTTTCCTCCTGCAGGCGTGGTATGTACCTTAACTTTGTATTTTCTGGTTTTTGAGAGGTTTAAATTTAGCCACTCTTTGCATTCTGGAATAGCACAGAGCACAACAGGGCAACCTTAACTGGGTTACCAAAGATTTTGGGCTTTTAAATGTAAGTGTTTTCCCTTTTGCTGATATGTTTTTTAAGCAAGCAAATAAACAATGACCTGAGTAACTGTTTTGGAGGCTAGGAACTGGGAGATAACAGTGGCGGTGACTATTTTAAATACACAGGTAGAATTATGAATTTAATCCTTTCCTTTCTATTCTAATATTTTACTGTTATTAAAGTGGGAAGAAATGAGAGACAATCAGATGAAGGACCATTAAGAAAATACTGTACCCCCAAACCCTCTCTCTTTACTGAAGTTTTGTTTAGCAGCCTCTTCCCAGATAATTCCAGTGATGACTTTATAACAACATTAAAATAAGTTACATGAACTGGGATCCCTGGTGTCTGTCTATTTTCAGAGTTTGGAAAAGAATTGTGATTTAGCCCAGGTTGAGTGTAACTTGACCCTGTGGGATAGAAAAGATTCTGGAGGATGTTGCTTGTATGCGTTCCCCCCAGCTGCAGCTTTTTTGTTCTTTTGTCTTAGCTACAACTTCATACTGTTGTTACCTGAATAGGGTTTTGCCTCAGAGATCATGGTGATTTGATCATACTTTAGATGGGTGAAAAAACCCGTTACTCCTCCACCTACAATCCCAAGACTGGTTTCTCTGAAACTTTAAAACTACTCTAATATGCTTTTTTTTAAGACTGGCACTGGATTTTAGTAGAGACAATGATAAATATATATAGGGCTGTATGTATCCTGTGTGTGTGTGTTCTGGTTTTTCATCTGTGCTTTCAGTCGCCTGTACTATTTCTGGGGCCTTTATTCTCTACCAATTTTTTTTTTCCCCACACACACATTTACTGGCTTTATATTCAACTTTTCTTTCCAGGAACAATTTACATTAAAATGTTTGTAGACATGTGATCAAAGTACAAAACTTCCATGTGATCTAAGAGAAACTTTCAATCTGGCCAGCCCTGTATTGATTGTCTAAAGAACTGAGCATGTTATACATGTTCACTTTGCTTTCACAAAAGTTAAACAAATATCTTTAATGTCAACAGATTAAACTGTTCTTCTACAACACTTTGTGTGACTGTGGAGCCTTTGCTATGTATCATAAAGAATGATCGTTTGTGTGACAAACTAATGTTAGACATCATCTATAAGTATTACCTTAGTCTTCACAATAAGACAAGTCACTTTATACTGAAGTTGTATCACAATATAACATCTCACTTCATACTGGGAATGGGTTCTGTGGTGCTCAAGATTCCCAGTCGGTAGGTCCTGTTTCTGTCTGTGACTGCATCCAAGCTGTTCTGCTGTTTGTCATATTTTTGTTTTTCTTCTACACTTCAAAACTTTTATGCAGTTGTAATTGCTCTCTTCCCTTCTACCACTGAACACTAAACATTTGAATGTGAAGCAGAGAGACTCTTAAAGTAGCATCTTGTAGATTTAAAAAAAAATGCAGTACAGAAAGAGGTTCAGGGTATGTTGCTGCCAGTAGCAGTGTTCTGCAGAGAATTCCCAGCATGTTCAGAAGTAAAATTGATGACTATGCCTTGGTACTGTAGCAGAGGAAAAATGGTAGTGTACCAGGAAACTGTAAGAGGCTACAGAAAGAATATACCTTTGCCAATAGGTTCAACTCCTAATGTTCTTGTAAAACGGAGAAAGTGTTGAGATGATAAAAGCTCTAAATACCCTGTCATAGTTTACTGGTATTAGTGACCCTTTTCAGTTTTAGTTGAAAATGGGTTCTAGATAGGAATTATAGATATTAAATTGTATTCAGCAGGACACAGAAAGTGAGCAAACTGCAGTACAGCATAAGCCAGATGATCAACAGATTATAGTAAGGCTTGTAGTGTTGAGAGAGGTGTTTTGTGAGCTCTATCAGCTGCACGTGCTTCTGATTTGAGTGAATTTCTTAAGTGCAAATGGGATGGAATCTGCCAGGAGTTTGCCGTAGAGGAAATCAGAGATGTTGATGCTCTTGGGAAAGGACCCAAGATTTCATTCTTTCAGCTGGAAGCATTCTCTGTAGAGTTTGGTACTGCGCATGTGTTGTCTGTGGTCAGTCACCATACTAGCTTTGGAGAGACTGGCTGTTCCCTTCCACCCTAAAGGATGTGTATGTGGAGAAACCACTTTTCCTTTGTTCTCCATTGCCTATCTAGATGTACTTCCTTGTTTCATCTTCTATTTTGGCTAATGTATCTATATCTTTTGTTAGTCCCATTCTCTTCTCTCCCCTGTCCCCCCACCCCCTGCCCCTTGTGGAGGTTACCAACTAGAGATATTCAGAGACTCATAGACTCATAGGTCAGAAGGGACCAATATGATCATCTAGTCTGACCTCCTGCACAAAGCAGGCCACAGAACCCTACCCGTCCACTTCTATAAAAACCCCAACCTATGTCTGAGTTATTGAAGTCTTCAAATTGTGGTTTGAAGACCTCAAGCAGAGAATCCACCAGCAAGTGACCCATGCCCCATGCTGCAGGGGAAGGCGAAAAACCTCCAGAGCCTCTGCCAATCTGCCCTGGAGGAAAATTCCTATCCCAACCCCAATATGGGATCAGCTAAACCTGAGCATTGTGGGCAAGGCTCCCAGCCAGCAAGTCAGGAAGAATCTCTGCAGAACCTCTGATCCCATCCCATCCAACATCCCATCCAGCAGAACCAATTGAGGCAGACCTATCTCGATAATACCAAGAACAATGCCAAAATAAACTATCCTACATATAATCCCTTCCATAAACTTAGCAAGCTATAGTCTTAAAGTCAGATACTGTCTTTTGCTCCACTACTCCTGGAGGCTGTTCCAGAACTTCACTCCTCTAATGGTTAGAAACCTTCATCTAATTTCAAGTCTGAACTTCCTAGTGTCCAGTTTGTACCCATTTGACCTTGTGTTTACATTAGTACTAAGCTTAAATAATTCCTCTCCCTCCCTAATGTTAATCGCCCTGATATATTTACATAGAGCAAGCATATTCGCTATATAATTTCTCAGTGTTATCTTATACCTAAGACCCTGTATTAATCATGATTTCATTAAGATCATAGACTACATAAAATACTGAAAATGTGAAAAATCCTATGTGTGTGTGGATTTTGTTGAATGTAATTTTAATGGTGTCTTTTTGTGACACTGTATGTTAGGTGCTTTCGCCTCAACCTGTTTGCCTTTGAAAAAGGACACATTGAGGCCTAAAATTGAATATTTCGTTTGTGCAGATCCCTTTCTGAAGAGTAGTAGTTTAATGTTTTGCTCCCTAAAAAATCTCTGAATTGTTAAGAATTTAACAATATTCAAATACCTCCTTTTGGTAGTGATGCGCTGTAAAAGTGAGTTTTTTTTTTCTTGAGCAGTCTTATTAAATCTGTCCTTTGTGTTATATATTAGGCCTTCACAATTTGGATGCTATGCAGCATCATTTAATAGTGGCATATATAAGCTTTACTGCTGTTGGATTTGCTGATCTATATTCTCTTTTTAAGAATCACAGTGGTTTCTCTCTAAGGTATATGTACTTTTTAACCTGGGGCTATAATTCCCAACTTGAGGAGACATACCCACGCTAGCTGTGAAAACTGAACTGTTGCCATAAAAATAGTGTGTTGCCGTGGCGAGATGGGGTTAGCTACCACAAATACATACCTAGCATCTTGAACAGGTATGTAGTCAGGATGGCTTGCCCCTCCCGTCACTATGACCAGTCTCTGTTTTCAGTGCACTTGCTTATAGTGAGAGCTAGTGCAGGTCTGTCTCCTCAAGTTGGGAATTACATTCCCAGCTGATAGCATAGACTGTAAGTTTGCAGAACTTTTCAGCTTTAAATCTGTATGGTTCTTTTAGCTGCAGATTTCTAGGACCACCAGCTAAGAAAACGTGATGACAACTGAAGTTTGGTCATGGCTATCAGAAGGTAGTTACTAAAAACAAAAGTACGTTTGGAAACGGAATATCTGCACAGTGTGGTTTGTTGTATCAGTGAAGTTTTGCTGATGAAGTTACAAGCACAGTGCTAATTTCAACCATAAAGTCGGTTATTTGAACCTAGAGTGGTGGATTGTCTGTTACAGGGTGGCACTTGTCAGTGCTGCAGCTTATGCTGCCCGGTCAAACAGAGCTACATTGCCTTTCAAGCTGGCATAGTTAACAAAAGCAGAAGACCTTTCCTTTATACTAGGTTGATAGCTGGTTTTCAGAGGTTTCTGTTAACAAACACAGGATAACAGTAGTACTATAGGGAGCTATTTACAAGTGTTAAATAGGGGTTTTGCATCTTTCAGCAACCTTTAAGCTCATGTGAAAAACATCTGTTCATCTCATACTCAGCCTGTATGTGCCCAAAACTCAAAGCTTGAAATTATATGGAATATTTTTTCACATGCATGAAGTTCAGTGAGTTGCAGCACTACAACGTACAGTCCTATATAGAAGACCAGCCTTGTGAGGGACAGAAGTAAAACTAGGTCTAACAATGAGGACATATAGCAGTGAGCTAAAATGAGCAAAAATTTAACTAAACTTATTCTGTCACAAAGATATTCTAAAAACTCTGTCCCTGCATAGTGATCTCCTTAGATCTATTTTTGAAGGGAAAAGGTTCTCTCATTGGCTGTCATTATTCAATCCCAGGCACCTTCTTTTTGCTACTGCTGCCTGCTCACCCCATTGTACTTGTACTTTGAGGTGACCCAGGCATACTCCCACTTAGGGCATATCCTTTAATCACACAAACACTCGTGGCAATGTTCGGCTTTGGTAACTTTCTGGAAAGCTGTTCTTGTTGATGCTGCATGGGTACTCTCTTAGGGCATCAAATATATGGAGCCAAGATTATTAAAGATCTAGTTCCTGGATTGTTCTTGGTTTAGTAAGTTGTGCTGATCAGCCTGGGATCATAGGCTTATGGGGACAGCTATCAATGCAGAGTTGCATTTATGTCCTGGGGTTTTTGTTCTCCTTTGGGTTATGAGGCGCGCACTCTCAGCTTCCCTGGCCCCTTGGTGCAGCTCATTTCATGTCACCTTCCCTTACTTTCCTCTTAACTCATGAATTATGTGGCCTTGCTGGCAGGGTCCTCTTTGGGAATCTGGGGATCATAACATATGAGACATAGAATACACTGCTGCTACTCGGTCTTTTCACAGCTAATGTGTTTTCTGTTTCATTTACTCTGCCAGCCTAACTGCAGCATTGTCTTCTCTGTTGGACAGTACTTCTGACCACTTGTCTGATTCAGAGGAGGAAGAAGGGGTAGGGTATTTGCAATAACCTTCTTTTCACTAACAAGAATATTTTTTTTCTCCTCAGCTTTTTCGGAGGACGGGTCACCTCCATGTCTCTCTTTGCCACTTGACATTTTGGACAAGAGTTTCTAGGTTGTGTGATTGAGACTCTGGTATTGGAAGGTTTAGCTATCCAAGGCTCATTGGCTGTTGCACTTCCTAAAGTCCAAGGAGAAAGGTCCAGTAACTCATCATTAATGGGACTTTGCCCTATCTAAGAAAATCTGATTGGCACCAGCCTCCTTAAAGGATCACCTTTATCAAGTGCCACAAAAAGGGTTCCAGTATTTCCTAAAATGTCCTGCTGACTTATTGTCTGGGGTTAGCTGCCAAAGAAGTTGCAAGGCTGGTCCAACCTTCCCATTTGGATAAAAATGCCAAAAAGAGTGACTTTTGGGGGAAGAAAGTCTTCTTTGGGTATGTTGGGTATCCATGTGGGAAAAGAACAAAGCAGCTGGTGACTGAGGGATATATGGTGTCCAAATGTGTGCTGTGGGTAGCTTACAATACTTCATACTTTGGTTTGTGCATTGGCATCTGTTGGTTCTCTTAGATGGGACTTCTGGCTGAAAGCATTTGACCTTTTGTTTGCGATTCAGGCCCATGTAAAAGACTCCCTGTTCTAGGGTTTTTAGCCTCAAAACAGATGACATGTTGGAGAAAAACAAAGGCTATCAGTGCTTTCCACGTTTCCTTCGACTGACTGGTCCACAAAGTATAAACCCACTATTGCCTCCACTCATCAGTATTATTTCTTAGGTCAAGTTGGCAGCCCAATTATTGAACCTGACAAAATTAGTGTAACACTCTTGCATGTTTTCATTTTAATTTTTCTCTGCCTCTGTTTTCCTACTGTAAAATGTATATAATACTAATGTACTTCATAGAGATGCTATTGTCAAGATAAATTGATTAATGAGGAACTCATATTACAATGAGCACCATAGAAAAGCCCAAGAGGAAATTAAAAATTCAGTATTCAGTGCAGGGTTCGGATGGTATGCAGAAAATAAGCATTGGGGTCACATGCTGAATGGGACAAAACAAAAATATTGAACAGTTGCCTCACTCACCAAGCACTATCCATCCTGTACATTGAAAAAGGTATTAGGTCGCAGGACTCTTTAGTTATGCAGCACACTCTAACATAACAGAAACAGGTTATTAAAATCACTATTTCAGCTCTTCAGAGAGTTTTCTATTTAAAGACATTTAAAATATTTTCATCTTCAGGAAGAGTGAGTTGCAGTCTTCAATGGCTGATTCTCCTTTAACCATTTTCCACATGGACAAGGTTGCCCTGGCTCCTCACCCCAAATGTGTACCAAAAGTCCTGTCTTGAGTTATACTGGAATTGAGCTAATTTGCTGGTGGTGTTTCCAGAACTAGGTGCAAGGTCCTAATTGCCAAGAGATTTTTGAGTTTACAGGGCTAAGGCATTTAGAAAGTCGTCAGGACTTATGTAGTTTTTGGAGCAGGTGTAATGGGATACCATTTCCATTCAGCACCTAACTGTAGATTGTAGCTTGTGAATTGAGAGAGAAAAAGTGTAGCTTCTGACTGTCCTTTTTACCCACTTTTGGAGCCTTCAGTTTAGTACTTTTTCTTTTTTTAAATGTTACCAAAGCAATCTCCCTCCATAGCACCTTTCTTTGACTACCGTAGTATCAGACAGTGTGAGCTGAGTGCCAGTCAGAAGAAGAGGACCAGCATTGCATAAGTAGAGTTTCTACATTGGGCAGTATCAGAGATTGAGGAGGAGAGACAGTGGGAGAAATTAGAGGGCTGCCCCGGGGGAATAGCAGAGACCCGTAGTCAGAAGAGAATCATAGAAACGTAGGACAAAAGGAGGCCTCAACAGGTCATCTAATCCAGTCCCCTGCACTCAAGGCAGGGCTAAATAACTAGACCATTACTGACAGGTGTTTTTCTAATGTGGTTTAACCCCCCAGTGATGGAGATGCCACAACCTCCCTAGGCAATTTGTTCCAGTGCTCAAGTATCCTGATGTCCAACCTAACCTCCCTTGCTGCAGTTTAAACCCATTGCTTCTAGTCCTATCGTCAGAGTTTAATGAGAGAAAATTTTCATCCTCTTCCTTGTAACAACCTTTTATGTAGTTGAAAACTGTTATCATTTGCTCCCTCCCCTCAGCCTTTTCTTTTCCAGACTAAACAGACCCAATTTTTTTCAATCTTTCCTCATAGGTCATGTTTTCTAGACTTTTACTCATTTTTGTTCTTCTCCTCTAGATTTCTCCAGTTTGTCAACATCATTCCTGAAATGTGGCGCCCAGAACTGGACAATACTCCAGTTGAGGCCTTAGCGCAGAGTGGAGTGGAAAAATTACTTCTCATGTAGGCAGCCTTACACGATCCCTTTCTAGGCAGTCATTTCCTATTTTGTGTGGGTGTAACTAACTGATTGACCCTTCCTAAATGGAGTACTTTGCGTTTGTCCTTATTGAATTTCATCCTGTTTATTTCGGACTATTTCTCCAGTTTATCCAGATCATTTTGAATTTTCATTTTATCCTCCAAAACACTTGCAACCCCTCCTCGCTTGAAATCGGCCATAAATTTTATAAGTATTCTCTATGCCATTATCTAAATCTTTGATGAAGATATTGAACAGAACCAGGACCAATCCCTGCAGGATCCAATTTGATATGCCCTTCTAGCTTGACTGTGAACCACTGATAACTTCTCTCTGAGAATGGTTTTCCTACCAGTTATGCACTTGCCTTATAGTGGCTCCATCTGGGCTATATTTCCCTAGTTTGTCTGAGGACATGTGAGGCAGTGTCAAAAGTCAAGTCAAGAGATACTACATCTACTGCTTCCCCCTTATCCACAAGGCTTGTTACTCTATCAAAGAAAGCTACTATATTGATTTTACATGATTTGTTCTTGAAAAATCCATGTTGACTATTACTTATCACCTTATTATCTTCAAGGTGTTTGGAAAGTGATTGCCTAATTATTTGCTCCATGATCTTTCCTGATGCTGAAGTTAAGATGATAGTCTGTAATTCCCCAGGTTGTCCTTATTCCCCCTTTTATTGATTGGCATTGAATTTGCCTACTTCCAGGCCTCTGGAATCTCTCGCATCTTCCATGACTTTTCAAAGATAATAGCTAAGGATATCACCTCAGTCAGCTCCTTGAGTATTTTAGGATGTATTTCATCAGGCCCTGGTGACTTGAAGACATCTAACATGTCTAAGTAATTTTTAAACTTGTTCTTTCCCCATTTTAGCCTCCTCTCCTACCTAATTTTCGCTGGTATTCATTAGGTTCTATGTCCAGCTGCTACTAACCTTTTTGGTGAAACTGAAGCAAAAACATAATTTAGCACTTCTGCCATTTCCACGTTTTCTTTTATTGTCTTTCCCCCTTCATTGAGTAATGGGCTTACCCTGTCCTTGGTCTTCCTCTTGCTTCTAATGTATTTGTAGACTGTTTTCTTGTTACCCTTTATGTCTACAGATAGTTTAATCTTGTTTTGTGCCTTGGCCTTTCTAGTTTTGACCCTATATGCTTGTGTTTATTTATATTCATTCTTTGTAATTTGACCTAGTTTCTATTTTTGTCGGACTTTTTTTTTTTTTTTTTTTGAAGTTTCAGCTCATTGAAGATCTCCTGGTTATGCCAGGGTGGTCTCTTGCCATACTTCCTGTCTTTCCTACACAGAAGGATAGTTTGCTCTTTCGTCCTTAATTATTTCTCTTTGGAAAACTGCCAACTCTCTTGAACGGTCTTTCCCCTTATGCTTGCTTCCATGGGATCTTACCTACCAATTTTGAGTTTGCTAAAGTCTGCCTTCTTGAAATCCATTATCTTTATTCTGTTTTCCCTCCTACCATTCCATAGAATGATGAACTCTATCATTTCATGATCACTTTCACCCAAACTGCCTTCCATTTTAAAATTCTCAACCAGTTCCTTCCTATTTTTCCTCTCCCCTAGTTGCTTTCTCCACCTTCTGAAATAAAAAATTGTCTAATGCTTTCAAAGGGAAATAAAAAGAGTTCTTCCCAGAAGATGATGCAGTGCCTGAAGAGATGTCTGTAGCTGTGAAAGGATGTGTCTTAGGGGAAAAGCCACGGTAGCTTTTTGCCATCCAAAAAAAGATGGCAAGCTTAGGGCAGACAGGCTGTTTTTCAGTATAGCATCCTCCCAGCCAGCTTATCTTTACAATTAGAGGACCACGGACTGACTAATCTGAGTGGAAAATATAATTTATTAAAAACAAATTGCCTCTAACAGGGTGACAGAGACCTACAGTTTTTACTGGTTAGGATCACAGTTTCATAAGAAATAACACCATAATCTGGGCATGTCACCCCTACATGCAATACCGTGTTCATTTCTGGTCACCCCATCTCACAGATGTAGCAGAAATGGAAGTGCTAAGTGACACAAAGCTAAGTACTTAACCTACCCATTACCATAATATCTGAATTAAATGGAAATTCTTCCTGTAAGGAGAGAATGAAAAGATTGGGACTATTTAGTATAGATAGAAGACCGGTAAAGCAAAGATATACAAAAGGTTATAGACAAGGTAAATTGCGTTCTATTTATCCTTTCTTACTAGAAAGCCAAGAAGGCATTCAATAAAAATTGTAAGAAATTTAAAATCACTGCAGATACACGTGTAAAGAAGTATGTGTGGAAAAATACACCTTTAATTTATGGGATTTGTTGGCACTGATTTCATTGATGCTAATAGCTCAGCAGGATTAAAAAAATAGATTTTAAACATTAGTAGGCACCTGATTATTGTGAGCCATTCTTCAGTCACTTCAAGACTGAGTTACCATAATTTGCCCTACATTGGGCTGCACATTAACATGGAAGCTTGAGCTGGTGCAGAAAGCAGCTGTCCGGTTGCTTAGCGTATTACTGGGAGCTCATGAAATCAGTGCTCCATGATGTTTGCCGGCTGCTACCAATTTTTCTGGAGGAATTTTAAGGTGTTTACCATTTACTTTCCTCCCTCTGGGTATTATTGAGCATGATGTCCTCCTTCACCTGTTCCTGGGCCTATCAAAGAAGGAACCCATTCTGGAGACTCAATGAGAAGGTCTTAAGTCTGCCAGTTGAAACCAAGGCAACACCTTCCAAGAAATCAAGTGTCTAATCTAGATTTCCCAGGGTGTTTGGTCTTGCAGCAAGAAGAGCCCCAGTCTTCAGAGTTTCTAACATCCTATTAATTACATGATGAAGCTATTCTCTTAAGTCGGTGGTCTCCAAACTTTTTTGATCGCGCACTCCTTTCGGTACAAAATTTTTGAGCATGCACCCCTTGCTGCGCCGGCTCTATCATTTTTGTCAAAGCAAAAAAAAAAAAAAAAAGCTGCTCAGACTCCTGCCCGAACCACCAAAAAACAAAACAAAAAAAACCCCACCACACTCCTCCTGCCGCTCATCTCCAAGGTTCCTCTTGCACACTCCACTTTGGAGACCACTGCTCTAAGTGATGCTTGTAAAATAGCTCTGCTCTGGACATCTCCTTTGACCTCAGTTCCCTAAAAGCCACTCAAACTGTTTTGCAGCTGAATGAGAAAGATAAGGTGGCCTTCCATATCAGTGAGGGCCTTTGGGAGACATGCAAGAAAGTATGTTGCTATGGTGTCAAAAAGTCAGATTAATTTAATATTGGGTCACACACACACACACACCCATTCCAGCCTTTTCAGGCTCCAAAATAGAATATATTCCTGTCAATAAAAATCTGAGGATTTTTGGAGTTAACTAGAAAGGTAGAAGAGTTATCCAAACATTCCCATATACAGTCCCATAACAACTGATATAGATGTTTGGTCCTTAGCCATATCAGTAATTGTCCGTAGAAATTTCTGGCTAAGAACTTTAGATCTTCTCAGTAAAAGCTTAGGTTATTATCGTCTGATTTTTCAAGTGGGAATGAATCTCTTATGTTATAAAACTGATGAGATTTTAGGGAAAAAGGAAGGCAACCAGGAGGAGTTGTGATAGCTACGCATAGATCCAAACTAGTTTCCTAGTGTAAAGAAATGGTCCTCCTGATATTGGAGAAAGCATAGTTTGGTCATACCTTCATGAATCTCTCTCTCTCTCTCTCTCGCTGCTTATGTGTTGCAACAAAATCAGATGCTTTGTTTGAAAGAGCTTCACTGCATTCTCCCGCTAGCAGCTCTCGTTAACCCACTTTCTGAAGATGGTTGCTGCTAACTGGTTTCCTACAGTGCAGCTTAACAATAAGGGCTGTCAAGAAGAAAGAGGTTATTTACTAAAATCATTTTGTTTTCCATATGTTTGCTTTGGCAGAGCAACCCTGACAATCCCACCTATCCTCTGCTTTGGAGTTAGATTTATAAAATCCTGGAGGCAGAGGGGAACTGAGGGAAATGTGTGTTTCTGCAGAGGCAGTGTGTTTAGAAAACAAATGTAATTTATGTAAGTAAACTGGCACAATTGAAGTTGCTCAGTAATTTATGACTATTGTATGCAGTGCTGGTAACATGCTCTCTCTGCTTGAAGTAGGATGCTAAAAATAGCAGTGTAGGAAGAAGGGGTAGCATGGATGGCAGCTCACACTAGCCACTTGAGTGCAAACCCATTTGGACCACCAGAGTGTGTGGTTGGGTGTCTAACCCAAGCTGCCACCCACGGTTCCTCTGGCTACACTTCTATTTTTAGCATGCTAGCTCAACAGAGCAAATGTGCCGCTGCCTACCAGCGCTGGGAAGCATGCTCCTAGCTACAGTGTAGACATACCCTTGAGGGTTAAGAGACAATGCCTTACCTACTGGCTTTCAATGCCTTACCTTCTTGCTCCAGCCAACTTACAAAACTGGTTTTGATGAGCAAGGCCAGAACCCAGGCACTCACAAGAACAAAGGAAGTCTGGCAGTTTTTAAAAAAGAGGTCTCAAGAAAAGAGACAGTTGTCTAGGGGAACCAGACTGACAGCATTTGGGGGTGTCTGAAGAAGTTATACCTGAGTAGTTTTCCATCGGGGATGGGAAGGCATAAGGTAGATAGACATACACGTGGACTTTGTTTTAAACCCTTTTCTCTAAATGCTTTGTTCCTATATCATAACAAACAATATTTTGGTTTTAAGAAGGCTGTTTGGTCACTATATATGCCACTGGTCAGATTACCGAAGAGAAGCACAGTTAATTAACCAAGCCCTGTGCTACAGTACCTTGTGTAACTGTAGGAGAATTACAGTACAGACATGTTTATGCACGAATCTGCTTAATGCACAGTAGCACCATGCCTCCCAGTGCTACCTGTTTAACACACGAGATTAATTAACATGTGGTACAGGAACTTGCAATGTAGCGCTACAGATTTGCTCACTAACTCACTGACATAGAAATCGACAGGAAACGTGTTGTACATCTTTACCGCCGACAGGGGGGGAGAGAAGGGGGAAAAGGGACCCTACCAACAGGTCTGCCGACGGTGGAGGCAAAACGGGCAGGGACGTTAAAGCACTGCCGTGGGAGTGCTTTAAGGATGGTCCTTTGCTGCGGCAGCGCTATGGGGCAGCATCATTAAAGTGCTGCTGTGGCGAAAGACCCTGCAGCGCTTAGGTCTCTGCCCCTTTTGCCCCCCTTTGGCTGCCTATAGGCAGGAGGAAAAGGGAGCAGCTGCCCCGGGGCTGGTGATTTAAAAGGGCCCAGGGCTCCGGACACCACTACCACAGCGGTGGCATCCAGAGCCCCAGGCTCTTTAAATCACCACGGGAACCCCGGGTGGCATGGGCCAGGCGGCCTGGAAGGGCTGGCTGGGGGATGCTGACCCCTAGCCCTGCCCTTCTGCCCGAGGCCCTGCCCCTTCTGAGGGCCAGAGCCATCCCTGCCCTGTACCAGTAAGTGTCCTGAGTTACTTTCACCCCTGTTTAGTAGTAGTAGTGTTTTTATTAGATTACACATTTGAATTTATATTCTTGCAAAGTCCCATTAACAGATAGGCCTGCAGTATTTGGGATGCTGTGAATACGTATGTAATCCTAGATAATTATACATGTGTATATATAGCTATCCTAAGATATTTCAGCATGGCCCTCAACACACAGTCGTGACAGCTTGACTCCCAACATCCATGCATAAACGGGTCTGTACTGTGTGTCTTGAGACAGGTATATGCAAGAGGCATGGCACCTGAGGAGATGCACAAGAAAGGGGACAGATAGCCCTGTAGTTACGACAACCTCTTTATCAAGGAGTTTATATAGATTACTTTGGTAATCCATTAAAAACAAATCACTATTGCAGTTTATTTTACTTCAGAGTGAAAAGCAAATAGATGGTGGAGATTGCTGACTCCAGTGCAGTGGGATAAAGATTTAACTAGAGGTTTGGCCTTTAGAAACTTTGATTAATTGATGCACAAATGAAATGCTGGCAAAGTAATATTGCCCTCTGTGTCAGTGGTTTGTTCCTCAAGCTAAGCTTTGTTTTCGAGCTGCTCTCCAGTGTAACAATTGACTTGGGATTTGTTTAGGATTTGCTTATGAGTTTGGAGGTTTATTACAGAATAGTGTAACAAAAGCCTACATTTACACTCTTGTGAAATTGCTAGTTTTATTAAAGTTTTGTGGCAGACCTGCTGCAGTGTACTACATATTGAAAAAACTGCACATTAGTCTGAGGAGATGTATATCTTCTACACAGTGTAATTGAAGTAGTTTAAATGGATCACTTAAAATATTGTATGATTAATATTCAGAATAAAGTTCTTTATTCCTATTAGTTACTGTACTGCCACTAGCTGCACAGAAAAGACCGGAATTGTCACCTACAAACCACATCAGTGGTAGTGCTTGAAGCTTAATATGCAGACTGGTATTTTCCTGTGTTTCCAGGTTAATGGATTTGTCAAATTCAATAATTTAAAGTGTTCTCATTGAAGATTTTATGTTCATAATTATAGCAGTGAAGTGTTGGCTTTTGTATTTGTCACTGTTTGTGGAGTTTGAGTGTGTCTAGTTTAGAAGCAGGGTTTCAAGCTTTGTTATGGAAACTCAAGTCTTTTTGACTAAGGTCAGTGCTGTGTATTTAGAGAATTATTTGACAAAAATCACACAATGTTGAATGGTATCCTATTCTGCAACCTCATGTAGTCCTGTGGAAATGAGCAGGACTGTTCACAGGAGTAAGGGTTGTTGACATATTGAGCATTTGTGCAGGTGGTCAAAGAGGATACTTTTTCACTTCCTAGGCTAGTTCCCTCAAAGTAAGGGATTTGATCCTAAACTTGTCACTATTCAAATCTATAGCGGTAAAGAATTGCATTTTCTAAGCAAAAACCGCTTTGAACATTCTATTTCTTATATTTTTATAATCACTGGTGCATTCAGTGCTTCTATAACTTTACCAACCATTTATTGGTTCAATAAACACATATCCTAGATTATGTTTGGCATTGACTGACATCATATGTGAAAATATTGTGGTTTTAAAAATGCTAGAATGGACCATCAGGAACTTTTTAGGTTTGACTCAGAGAGGGCATACTGAAAGATGAAACCTGTTCTGTAGAAGTAATATTATGCTTGTTAATTCCAATTGACTTAATGTAACTTTAGCATTTATGCTCTGTCTGTATGCCACTGAATTATTGCCCCAGTGGATGCTTTATATTTCCTACTACCATTATCAGAATGGTACAACCTAGATCACGTTAACATTATTTCTTATGATCCATAAAATTAATTTACTCCAAGGCTGGAATGAGTGAATTGTCATTCTTGTGAGAAATTACAGGGTCTACTGAGGAGGTTTTTTAAGTTAAGTTTGCGTCATTATCTAGTATAATTTTAAAATCCCTCTGATCCTATTTTTAAAAACTTTATAAACACATTTTGAAAATCACACACTAAAGTGTTCTACTTTGGTCTAATATTGTAGAATCGGGTTTCTTTTGATCTCATATTACGTTGTAGAATTTATAAATCTGAGGAAGTTAGCATAATTAAGTTAACATGAAAAGTATGCAGGTAGGTGTTCTGAAAGAATAGTACAGTGGGTGTAGCTGAGCTGTAGCTTGGTGTTCTAATGGCTGGCAGCTGGACACATTAGTAATACAATTAAGCCAGAGTAGCTCCAAACCTCCCTCAGGTTGCTGTAAATATTTCAGATTAATGTGAATTAAGTTACAATGCCACTTAAGCAGAAAATTAATCTGAAACTTGCTAAAATTTTGTGAGTTTGACTAATTGCCATGATTACTGGCACAGTTTTTCTTTTTGCGTAGTTATATATGTTAAGTGCCTTGGTGTGTTCTGCACAAATTGCAGCATTTTAAATGAACAGATGGACAGAGTTCCTATGTGTGGTTAACTGTCTCCAAAATGCATGGTTCCTAATGAGGTACAATTTGCTTGTTTTTTCCCCTTGAAACAAGACTACATAAATTAAACTACTTTGCCTGCTTTGCTCAATCTAGCACTCAAAGTTTGAAAGGAAAGCTGT
This sequence comes from Chelonoidis abingdonii, assembly GCF_003597395.2. Classification (NCBI taxonomy): domain Eukaryota; kingdom Metazoa; phylum Chordata; order Testudines; family Testudinidae; genus Chelonoidis; species Chelonoidis abingdonii. The sequence continues at coordinate 87,606,276 of NC_133776.1, forward strand.
TCCTCTTATAGCCCCAAGTGAAATGTGCACTGTTGGTCATCTACAGTAGGGAAGCCCTTTAAGGGTATCTAAGGCAAAGTAAGCCCAGGGCTAGTACATCTCGAATTAGCAGACCCTGGGTTTAACCTTGGGTTTGTGCATTTACATTCTTTTGTAAACTCAGATTAGGAATTGTTGAACCCTGAGTCCCAGTCTGGGGTGCCACCCTTGACTCGGGCTTGGACTTTCCACCCCCAGGGGGTTCTGGGACCCTGGGTCTGAGTCCTGGGTAACGTGTGTGTGGGGGGGGGGAGTGGCTTGGCTTGAGCCTGAGTTTGAACCCTGAGTTTACATTGCAGTGTAGCCATACCCTCTGCAACTAACACGTCTTCAAGATTTCTGGTACAACTTTGACCTTTAAGGATTGCCTCTACTACCTGTCTTCATTGATGTCTTGGTCGGCTGTTTCTGATAATAAATAGGTTCCAATAAACTCTTCTGCTAAAATACTCGCTTTCCACATGGTTATTGGTAATTAGGGCAGAAATACCAACTAATTGAAAGAAAAAATGTGTTTTGTTTTCACAGTAAGTGTAGATTTTCCTTTAAGGGAAAATATGTAGGGAATCTTTTTCTAAAGATAGGAGTAATAAATATTAGTTCATTAAGCTCCAATCGAAAGTCTTTACAAAAAGCCATGTTCCTGTGAACCTAGTTTAGGAGTTAATATGCACTGAGCAGACAGTCTTGTTAAACAAGCTCTAAATTGTCTCTGAAATCATTTTCTTTCTTTTATCAAAAACAATACTGATGTGTAGCCCTACGTTGTCAAAACTGCCATATCTTCAAAATTTGCCTTTGAATTCTTAAAAACAGATGACAATGAGACTTTCAGTGGTGCTGGGGAGGGAAATTAATTTTAAGGCTGTAGCAAATAGATGTTTGTGCAACTCTTGGTGGTGAAAGGACCTCCATTCTTTTCTTTTACAGTGAGGTGGTTATGAGAGCTGCTATATTTGAATTACTTTATATTCTGCAAGGTTTTTGGAGGGCAAAGTCTTCCTCAACCATAGCAGGTAATGTCCCTAACTAAAGCTAGCTGTTTCCAGTCAAACCTGTTTTAAAATGTGTATCCAAAAATTAACAAATAAGATTCCAGGAAGGTGCCTAAATGTGCTGATCATTTTCTTCAGTCCACAAGGACCTTACTGTAATTACAGACTAGGAAAGGACATGCTTTTGGGGGGAAATTACTTATTGGGGCATATATTACCTTCCTGACCTTTAACTTTGAAGTTGAGCCATTATATTGTCAAACTTCTTGATTAAATACCTTGCCCTTTATTGGGAATACTCACTCTAGTTCTGTGGTTTGTAATTGGGAATGAGCATATCTCATTCATAGATCCATGCTTGTCAGCAGAATGCTTTAATTGTTGTGACTTGCAGAGCGTTCAGTTATCTGTGATCCTGGTGTCTTTGGGTATGTCCACACTTCAGAACAAAAAAAAAACCCTCAGCAGTGAGTGTCAGAGTCACAGAGCCCAGGTCAACTGACTTGGGCTCTCTGAAACCAGTTTGGAGGGGAGGATTTCAGAGCCCAGGCTCCACCTGAGCAGGAATGTCTGCACCGCTATTTTTAACCCTGTAGGGCAGGGGTAGGCAACCTATGGCACGGGTGCTAAAGATGGCACGCAAGCTGATTTTCAGTGGCACTCACACTGCCCGGGTCCTGGCCACCGGTCTAGGAGGCTCTGCATTTTAATTTAATTTTAAATGAAGCTTCTTAAACTTTTTTAAAACCTTATTTACTTTACATGCAACAATAGTTTAGTTACATATTATAGACTTATAGAAAGAGACCTTCTAAAAATGTTAAAATGTATGACTGGCACGCGAAACTTTAAATTAGAGTGAATAAATGAAGACTCGGCACACCACTTCTGAAAGGTTGCGGACCCCTGCTGTAATGCAAGCCCCACCGGGGAGACTCACTGCCATTGGTTTTTTTTGTTGTTTGTTTTTTTGCTATGTAGATGTACCCTTTAGTAACTTGATCAAAGCCACATGTTGAATGAGTGCAGAGCCGGGGAGAGAATCAGCAGTGCTTGTCTCTTGATACTGTGCACAGATTGCTATTATTAGGACCCTACCACATTCACAGCCATGAAAAAGGTGTCACGGACTGTGAAATCTGGTCTTTTACTCTATACCATAGAGATTTCACAGCGGAGAACAGCATTTCTCAAATTGGGGGTCCTGACCAAAAAAGAGAGTTTCGGGGAGGGTCACAAGGTCATTTTAAGGGGTTGTGGTATTGCCTCCCTTACTTCTGCACCACCTTCAGAGCTGGGCGGCTGGAGAGCCATGGCTGCTAGTCAGGAGCCAGTTCTGAAGGCAACGGCCTGCCAGCGGCAGCACAGAAGTAAGGGTAGCAATCTAAGTTCCCTCTAAGCCAGTGGTTCTCAAACTATTGTACTGATGACCCCTTTCACATACCAAGCCTTTGAGTGCGACCCGCCCCCCTTGTAAATTAAAAACACTTGTTTATGTATTTAACAACATTATAAATGCTGGAGGCAAAGCGGGATTTGGGGTGGAGGCTGACAGCTGACCTGCTGTGGAAGAGGCACCTATCCTGTGGCCCCAGCCCTGGAGCTGCCGCAGAGGGGAGATGCACCCCTCTCCACCCCAGCCCAGGTGCTGCGGTGGGGAGAGAGAGCCCGCAGGGGAGTCCTCTCTCTTTCCTCATTTTAGCCCCGGGGCAGGCTGCACCCCAAACCCCTCATCCTCAGCCCCAACCCAGAGCCCGCACCCCAGCTAGAACCCTCCCTCCTTTCCCCCCACTCCCCAGCCCTCTGCCCCAGCCGTGATCCCCTCATCCCCAGCCCCACCTCCACCCCAGAATCCACATCCCCAGCCAGAGCTTTGACCCCACGCTCCCCAGCCCTCTGTCCCAGCCTTGAGCCCCCTCCCACACTCCAAACCCCTCGTCCCCACCCCTGAATTTTGTTACATGCACCAATATGGAGATGTCACACACCACCTCCCTATTAGTGCACATAACAAAATTCATTCCGCGTGTGGGTGGGAAAAATTAGAGGAAACACTGGCGGCAGTACCATACTATGTCATCCTTACTTCTGCCAGCAGTGGCTCTGCCTTCAGAGCTGGCCTCCTGACTAGCAGTTGCTGCTCTCCAGCTGCCCAGAAGTAAGGGGAGCAGTTCCCCTACAATAACCTGGTGGCCCCTCACCTCACAACTCCTTTTTGGGTAAGGACCCCGACAATTACAGCACCTGAAATTTCAGATTTAAATAGCTGAAATCATTAAATTTATGATTTTTAAATTCCTGGGACTATGAAATTGACCAAAATGGACTGCAAATTTGGTAGGGCCCTAGCTATTATGAAAGGAAAACTGCAGTTTCTAATTTTTGTGGCAGCTAAGCCCATTATTCTTTTGCATACACATACTAGGCCTTATTTTAATAACTTTGCAGTTTGTGAATAGTTCTGTCAAAATTTTCAACTTTTAAAAAGCATAATACAGATTTCGTTTTAATGACCTGCATGTGTCAAACAAATACATGTAACACAATTTAATAACTGAAATGACAAATTAATTTGAGGAAGCAGGATTATTTTTCTAAGGTATATCTGAGCGGGACAAAATGAGTGGTGAATCTTTCTTTATGGGAGTGGCATACTCTGAGAAATGATGTAAAAACTTAAAATGACACTGAATTGATCCATTAACTTTCACAAGTTATAAAATGTGGATGTTTCTGTTCTGCTTCATAATTGTGCAATTGGGGGGAAAGTAGTTTGCTTAAATAATAGGTCAGTATAAATTTAAATAGTTTATATAGTATAAACATACATAATTATGTAATTGTATTAATGTTATATGCTATGGTAGTTTAATAACCTAAGAGATGCTGGCACTGGTACCCATTCTTGGCTGCTTATGATATTGGTGCCAACTTTCTTTTGGTATATACCTTAAACTGAGTGCATATAAGAAACTTGTTGAACTGTCTTTACTTGTTGTGAACACTAAGGTCATAGAGTATGAGCATGTGTAAGGCACCAATGGGAAGGTCTTTTTAAAAGATGACATTCCAGTTGCTTATACGGTTTTCATGCTTTATGGTTTTGGACTGTTGTTTCTAATTATGAAGAACAGGCTGCAGCCAGAAGTGTAGCCAGGGCTTGAATAAAATTACAAACATTTACAAGAAAAAGGAATAAGCCTAACGAACCAGAAATAGATACAAAAAAAGAATGAGGAACCAAGGTAATGCCCTGGTGAGAAGCCCAGATGTCCTAATGCTGTGATTTAAACCAAGTTACTGTCCCTTGACCCTGTGTAGGGATTCAGTCTTTTGACTTAGTCGTAGGCTAGCAGATCTGATGAATGTGGCGATTTGTCCTCCTCTAGATGCTGGAAGGAAGAAAATTTCTTCTCTCCTTCCCCATGCCACAGCTTCCTGGCTGCTACAAAGGGAAGGATGGCTCTTCAGTTTGATTGCACCCCAGTCTCTTCTCTCATATCTTTGTTACTCTGTACCTGCCTCTTCTTCACTTCTGTGTGGGTGAGGGAGGCCTGCCATTGCTCATAGCTTTCTCCAGCAGCAATATGAAACTGAAATGAGTAATAGTTTCCCTGTTGCACCCATGATTCTGAACAGTGAAACTGAAATTGACTAGAGTTTTAATTTCGGGCTGCTGCTAAGCTCATCAGCAAAAGTTGTGAAGCAGCCTCTGCAGCTTCCAGTGATACTGCATTGGCTTGCATTCAGTTCACACTTAAAAAGTTATCTTTGCAGCCATGTGGGCTAGAAGTGTTTTAAAGCTTTTTTTTGAAAATCAGAGAACCTAGCTCTCAGAGAAAGCTTAGGCCCTTCATCTGCCAGGCGAACCTTGCCCAAGTGCTAGTGGTAAGTGAATTTTTCCAGCCTGACTATAACTTTTCATTCTTAGGTATTCAGCCTTATATTTATTTAGAACCCTCTCCCACCTTCCATTAGTATCTTGGGAATTAAACTTTAAAAATATTTTTAATTAAGGTTTTGTTGAGACTGGATAACTTTAAGGATTGATAGATATGAAGCTCTCTTATTTATGAGTCTCTAGTTTGACTCCATAATTAGCTACCATCCAAAACGATTAGTATGACAGCTGTTGGACATGTAAAATTGTTTGATTATCTTGGAGTTTCTAGTGGTCGTGTCCATGTAATTACTATAAAAACAGCTTGCCTGTAGACAGTCTCAGCAGAGAAGCCAAGGCCTCAATGAAATCTGGATACTTGAGAAATGCACTGTTGCAATTCAGTTGAACTACTGTAATTTGAAACATTCTCACTAATCAACAAACCATCCTGAATTGTGTAAACTTGTTCAAAATTGTTGCAGTATCACTATATTCTGTACTTATATTATGGTTCCAAATACAGTTGGAGAGGTGCTTTTTTCAGTGTTTAAAGAGTATGTATTTTGTAATAAATAGTATCAGTATTGCATGAAATTCTTTACAAGAAAAGCCTTAAGATTGCTTGTAAAGTGCCATATACTAAAAGAACTCATATAAACTTAAACATCAATGCTTCAGAATGTCTCTGTAGAAGATGCAATGGTTATTAGCCTTGCTTAGAGCAAGTGCAGTTCCAGTGGTGCTAGAAACCCTTGAACTCAATTAAAAGCTCACGTGTGTGCTAGCAACATCAAAACTGACTTAAATATAGACAAGGATCAAGTTTGGTTCTACTCTGAAAAGCAATTCTGCACAAGTGTCGTGGGTTTCTTTTGTTTGGTGATCCTTAAGACAATAAATAAATATGCTTAGTTTACACATAAAACATTTTTCTAAGTGCCAGTCCTGCACACTCAACCTGGGATCTGGCCGTTAAGATAGGAGCATGCAGGAGAAAAACCTTAGGAACAGGTTCTACAAGCCAAGTTCGGTGATCAGTTACCCTTATGTAACCTTGTTGTCCTCAGTGGGAGGATTGCCCAAGTGCCTTGCCTTATGACTAGTAAATTTAAATTAAACAATACTGCTGATTCACAGGGAATAGAATCCATTTTCTTCTATAGTTGTGTTGGTTGTGCTATACTAAGGGCAAGACATAGTAAAATCTTCATCACTAGTCAGCAGATGTGCCTGAGTACACACAAGGAACATCTGTTAGATAAGAGTGCAATGTTTAGTCACTTTTCAGAGCAGAACCTAACTTTAAATCTCCTGGAATGTCATATACCTTTTTAAAGTACTAAATTGACATACATAACTTGGAGTAAAATCGCTTCTAAGTTATTGGATTTTTGTCGTTATGTAGGATGTATATTTTTTAAAAGTGAACTGTAAAGATTAGCAAGACCATATGCAATAGAGGCTCATAAATCATTGATGCAAAACTGGCTAGACTTTTTGTAAGAGGTGGGAAGAGGAAATGCAGCGAGGGGACATTTTCAGACAGTGTCTGATACCAGTGTGTGAAATTGCCTAAGCAAGGGATGTCTGGGACATAGTAATAAGGATTTAGAACTTTCCCCTACTCTCTTCATGGCCGCTCCTCAAATCTTCACATAACCTCATTATGCTCCCTAGCCCAACAGCTAAGCACAAACAGCCCTTTTGTGCAACTTTGTTGTTACTTGGTGGCTAGCTGACTGAAATAGGTGCCAAAAGATTCTTAAACCAGCTTTTTAATAAAAGTATTGTGTATTCAGTCAGGAAGGAGATAGTACAGGAAGGATTTGATTCCACAATTTCTCATTGGCCATAGTTATAGGCCTGTTTAAACTAGGTTTTAAGATAATAGCCGTTTTCTGGCCTTTTAAGATTAGCTGCTAAGATAAGCAGAACTGGCGAACAAGTAAATATATAAACAGGTCACTTTTAATCTGTTGATTAACTGAGGTACGTAATGATTTAAAGGAAAACTCCAGTATAATGATTCTAAATGCTGTTTGAGTAAAGAAGAAAATCCCTAAATGTATGTATGACATACAGGAACAACATTCAGAGGCGCTGCCATCTTGAATCAATGCAAAGAGTGACTGAATCAGTTTTTTTCCCTTTAGAAATAATTGGAAATGAGAAGTTTTGCAGAATTGTAAATTGTGTAATATTTTTTTAATGGTTAAACCAACAGTGACCTAAATTTTCAGGGATAGTGTAGGTCTACCTTAAAAATAGTGGCTAGGAAGGGGACAAAGGTTTATTTTTGCCTTCTTTTGGTCTGATTCTTTAGTGCTTATTCCTTAACTGAATGGCTTTTTTGTGTGTATGTACTCAGTTATTTTACCTTGTAATAAGGGAATTCCCACCAAGGATGGCACTAATGGAAGCTGTCATCACCATAAGATGTGCATTGTATGTTCATTGTCCATCAATATTCCCTGACTATTAGAAAGAGGACAACTACCTGGTACCTTCATTCCATTCTCAGTGTCACATAATGGGCTGTCATTAGTGTCAAGTAACTGAGGTCAAAGCTGATCTAGGAGGGTATTTAAGTGCTGTAAAACTGTCGTCATATTTAGAAAAAACAAAAAAGGATGTTTTGCTGCAGATGATGTTAAAAAAGGAAATAAAGCCAATCCGTGACATTTTTCAACAAGTGACTTTGACCCCCAAGTCCAGAAAGACTATCATGATACTCTTTGAAGCTGGCTCTAAGTCGTGAGGAAATGAGGGTATGCGCAGTGTTCTGGCAGAGATGTGAAAAAGAACGTGGGGAAGGCTGGGGGGAGATGGAGAGTGGCTTAGCCCATATAAATGCAGTGCTAAGTTAAGTGTTTACTTCTCCCTTTTCTTTACTGTTTGTTACTGGAATTTTGGAATAGTTTAAAGCTTTTAGTCTTGCCAGAAAAGCAGAGAGTAAATATACTTACTTCGTCACACTGTCCTCTTAACGGGGAGTGCGGGTGTACTGGGTTCCATTTTTAGATTGTAGCATCTCCATTTTTAGGGTGGTTTGTAGTTAGAACATTTTACAGTTTTTAAAACCAGTCTTGCATTAGCATTGTATTAAAAAATACATTGTATGGATACAAAAGCATGGCCCTGTGAGAAAAAAAGCTTGCTACTTCTCTCTTCATATGGTAGTCTGCAAAATTTAAACTTTAGTTATTTCTAGATATAATCAATTGTGTATTTCATTAAATTTCTCATTACACACACAGAAAAAAATCAAGTTATGCAGTGTAGCTGTTGGAGACAACTGCAATTCAGATAGCAAAGTTCCACCTTCTTTTAACTGCTTAGTGAGCTATAAAAACTAATATCCATTGCAGTAGAGCAAATATTACCACCTTTGGTGAGTGTGGTACTTTGACTGGACAGCAGGGGCTGTCCTCCTTGTCCCCTGTCCCCAATCCTTCCCTCGTTGGTTCTCTGATTTAGTCATTGTCTGAGTAAAGGGGGATGGGGCCAGTTGATTGGCTGCTGTGTGGCCTTGTATGTTTGAGCTAAGCCCAGGCTTTGCAAAAGTCTCTTGCTTTCCAGTTAGCTGTCCTGCCCTTCGTCCCCTTAGTTATAGATTAGGAGCTGTGCCGCTTATGATACTGCGGGTCTAACCAATCATCTGTTTTCAGAAGTCAGTAAGGAATTATGCCCATTGGGCCAAATGGGCACATAGCTCGGTGGGTTTTTCTTCACCTTTCTGTTCTCCCCATAGCACAGTTGGGTTAGAAGCAATAGGATTTGAGGTTTCTATAATGCTGTTAAGATTACTGACTCATCGCAATTTGTGGCTTATACTCAGTGCGAGAAGAGGCTAGAAGGGCCAGCTCTCGGAAGTAAATAAGACTGGGATTGCCAAGTTGGACCTTGTGCTCCTAGGGGAGGAGCTTGATACCTTTGTCAACTGCGGTTCCCCCAGCCCAGCCTTGTGGCCCCTGTCATTCCACCCTCCCCTTACTTTGAGGTAGTTGGAGGGGATTGAGGGGGAGTTTTCACAACAGAATTGAGTCTGTGGGGCAGACTGAGGAGTGTCAGCCTTAAGTTGGTGTTTTGTTTATGGTAAAAGCCCTGTAACCCACTCTGGAACTAAGTAAATGCTTGATATGTGCCTGCCCCAGCTCTCAGTGTAGTCGCCCCCCCGACCCCGATACAGTGAATAAAGTTATGGCCTCCTATTTAAACCCATCTCATGTGTCCATTAGTCATTCACTTGCATGTCCTAGTCATGGTGTATTAGTGAATCATGACAGTTGCAATAGAGGTGCACCTTTATTTAGTGCTATAAAGCCCAGCAGAAGCCAGAGCCTGAGTTGTATGCTGTGAGTTTTTCATTTGTGCCTGAGTGCAGCATTGCTAGTTGAATCCCTGTTCTTTTAGTTCTTGTTTTTCCTCTTATTTCTGTGAATAGCTGTTCTGCAGTTTAAGGCCATCTCTTAATGCCTCCCTCTGAGATTTATGTAAATGGCTTGTATAGCATTACTGAACTTAATGGAATTGTGATGTTATTAAACACTGCAGCCCCCCCCCCCCTTTTTATATTTTGAAAAGCTTAAAATTATACAAAAGGAAAAATGTGGAATTCATACTGACACTGATATAGTCCAGATTCCCTATGGCTCAAAATCTGAATACCATGCTCCATAAGCACACTTGTTTGTGGAAAGGGGTGGGTAGAATCAAACAATGATATGGAATTGGGGAGGAGGAATGCTTACTATGGTAGTACATAATGTTTAGTAGAAAAACACTTTAAGATCTATTTCACGTACAATCTCTCTGTAATTTTTCCTGATACTAGTTTAATTCATTTTTGTAAATGAAAATGTCTTTATAAATGGAGGCATAGATGCACCTGTCAGGGATGGTCTAGATAATACTTACTCCTGCCATGAGTGTAGGGGACTGGACGAGATGACGTCTCAAGTTCCCTTCCAGTTCTTTGATTCTATGATACTGTACTTGCCCAAATTAACACAGTGAGTTAGTATCAGAGCTCATGGAGCTATACTCAAGAGTTAATGGCACATAATGCTGGGCTGTAATCTCTGTCCGACATTGCCTCTTCAGATGCCATAGGTTCTGGCAGTTTTATACAGAACTCGTCAGTATTCTCCATTGTGGCTCTCGCTGCTGCATGTACTGCCTCATCTGGACTTGCAGCAGCCTGTAGGATATATGTAGCTACACTGGAGTGAAAGACGGGCTGCATTCACACTGCAGTGTGTAGCTACACAAAGTAGTAAAAAGATTTTGATGGGCAGGCAATGGGAAGGGCTCTGACAGTTCCCGAATGCTGGAGCCTTTCACTGCAGTATGGCAAAGGGGAAACAGTGGGGCTATGACAGAGGGGAGCCCAGTGAGGAGAGATTAAAGAGGCTAGGACTTTTCAGCTTGGAAAAGAGGAGACTAAGGGGGAATATGGTAGAGGTATATAAAATCATGAATGGTGTGGAGAAAATGAATAAGGAAAAGTTATTTACTTGTTCCCATAATATAAGAACTAGGAGCCACCAAATGAAGTTAATGGGCAGCAGGTTTAAAACAAACAAAAGGAAGTTCTTCTTCACACAGCACACAGTCAACCTGTGGAACTCCTTGCCTGAGGAGGTTGTGAAAGTTAGGACTATAACAGGGTTTAAAAGAGAACTAGATACTCATCCTGGCTAATAGCCATAAATGGACTTACTCTCCAGGAATGTAAGGAATGGTGTCCTTGTCCTCTGTTTGTCAGGAGGTGGTGATGGATGGCAGGAGAGCGATCACTTGATCATTAACTGTTAGATTCACTCCCTCTGGGGCATCTGGCATTGGTCACTGTCAGAAGACAAGATACTGGGCTGGATGGACCTTTGGTCTGACCCATTATGACCATTCTTATGTCCCCCTGTCTCTCCCCCACTAGAGAGTTTCTCTCATGCAAGAGTCATTAGTTATGGCAGGAAAGGCTGAGGCAGCAGGACACTAAAAACAACAGTATAGGAATGGGAGACACTCTTCTTGGGTGTGTAGGGTATATATCCTGGGGTTCTAGCCTGTCTCTGCTCTACTTGCCAAGGCAGTGCGTCGCTGTCTGCACTGCTATTTGTACCTGTGTTAGCTGGGAGTGCAGTGTATCTGCTGTACATGCCACCTTAAGTGTAGGCCTACTCTAAATGTGAGTACACGTTGGCTTTGCTTAATTTACAGTTGTATTAGAATGAAATCCTGATTAAGTATTTTGGAGTATGCTCTGTTTTGGGAAGCTTATTTGTGGGAGAGGGATTGAAGGAGAAAAATGTCCTCAAGAGTTCTCTAGTGAAGACAAAAGCGTAGTTTCCACCCAAGATAAAAATCGGCGAGCCAGAGATCTTTCACAGTACTGGAATATCGATTGAGCACACACGCCAAACAGAAACAATTCATGCCACAAAAAAACAGCTCAACTGGCCATAAAATTAAAGGGAAACATTTACAGACATTCCAGAACAATGAAAAATGGAATAATATCTGCAAGTATCTAAATTGGGTATTTATACTGATATATACCGAAGTAATCCCATTCATTGGAGACAATGCATTTATATATGGGATTGGAAAGATTAGATATTTATGGTAAATTGCACACAACCCCATGAAAAATATTTCCATTGATAACTGAAATTTACAGGTAGGTAAAGTAAGAAAAATGCTGCTAGTGAACTTAGTGTCAAAATCCAGTGATTTAGATTTTTGAATCAGGCTGGCTAAAAGTGGACTAACAAATCAACGAATTTTTACTATTCAAGTATATTTACTGTTTTTATTTTGTAATTTGGGTGATATCAGCAACTGGTGTTAAGTTTATAAGGCTTTTTTTTTTAATTTCAGTATCTGCCATTAAATAATTGTCTGGTTCCCTCTTAATTTCCCCTAACTGTGAACATTTAAATGAATAAAAAACCTAGATTTTAAAAAAAATTGTCAGTCAAAATTATAAAAATCAAACTCTGCAGAACCTAAATATACTGTAAATGTGTATAAAAGTATAAACACTGTAAAATATGCAAGTGCACGTAATAGAATGGCAACTTGCATGAGTTGTTTCCTTTGTACTGAAGAATACGGATTTCTAAATGTAAACACTTGATGATGGAAGTATGACAAGTCCTTGGCTCATTCATTCTTGCAGTGATAGCTGACTGATTACTGAAATATCTTGAACTGTTTTTTGCTTTCAGACTAAATGCTTTCAGTAACATTGCATGGAAAATAGGTCGCAGGTAAATTTTAGGTGATGTCATCTGTAAAATTTTAATAAGAATATTTGGGTGTTACTATTAACTGACACAGAAATTGTACCACAGTGTGTCGTGGCAGAATTATGGGAACATCTGGAACTTTTGGTGTGATGAGAGTGCTTTCCAAGTTTTCTTTCAACATATATATCAGTCTATTCTTAAGATAGCACCCTTGACCCAAAGCTCTCCCAAGTTCTAAGAAATCAAGCTTCAGAACTCCCCTGTGGAGTAAGATGATATTTCTTTGTGCTTTGTTTACTTCATTAGTGAAAATATTGGGTAAGGAGGAAGGAATAAATTTGTCTCTGGTCATACAGTCAATTTATTGGCACAGTCGTAGTTAGAACCTTGATTTACTGACTCCCAGGCTTGTATTTCAGCCACAGGCAAATGTTTAGTTAATCAAAAATGCAGTATTTACAATGGGATCTCCAACTCTTAGGGTGGACCATGTGTTAGTAGACGCTGTTCTGGGGACAACTTTCCCTCCCATTCACAATCATCTAACATCCTATGGCAACTGCAGCAATTGCCTACATGGAGAAGTAATGTCAGTTAAACGTTTAGGATATTTTAGCTGTCTTTTTAGTGACATTTGACAACCAGAAATGAGAAAAGTCAGCAATAAGTGATCAGTCAGCTACCTACGGACCATGGGCTTACAACTTCTGCAGTAGATAATTCTGCCAGGCTTGTGCTTCAAGCTAGGCAGTGCACTGTGAGAACCTGTGATAGCCACTGGCTGGTATCACTTTGCAAGTTTAGTAGCGGCTCTGTGATTTCAAGGCACCTTAAAACCAGTTGCAGTTTTCAATAGAGTCATTCAAACAAGGGGAAACTGAATATACAGTTTAACAGGTAAAAAGCAGATGGATGTTGTAGAGCAGGGATCGGCAACCTTTGGCACGCAGCCTGCCAGGGTAAGCACCCTGGCGGGTCGGGCTGGTTTGCCTGCTGCGTCTGCAGATTCGTCTGATCGCAGCTCCCACTGGCCATGATTTGCTGCTCCTGCCCAATGGGGGCTGCAGGAAGTGGCGCAGGCCGAGGTATGTGCTGGCCGCCACTTCCCGCAGCCCCCATTGGCCTGGAGCTGCGAACCACGGCCAGTAGGAGCCGCGATTGGCTGAACCTGCAGACACAGCAGGCAAACTAGCCTGACCCGCCAGAGTGCTTACCCTGGTGGGCCGCGTGCCAAAGGTTGCCAATCCCTGTTGTAGAGAGTAATGAAGCTGGTATCATTTTCCTAGTTTACATTAGTTTTTCTGTATAATCTGTTTGCTTTATGGGGTCTTAGTAGCAGGCAAGTACTTAATAGAGTCAAAGATTAAGGCCAGGATGGCAGTCTAGTCTGACCACCTGCATTAGATGGCCTATGAAACTTTAACCAATGATTCTCCTTTAATTTGACAATTTGTGGTGGAACTAGAGTGTAGCTATGCATCCAGATTCAAATTTGAACTCTCTTCATAGTATGAATGTATCTTGAACCCTGCCTATCTATATGTACTTCTGTCAGTGACCCTGCAGGGGTCTATTAACCCCTCTGGCATTCAGCAGTAGTTTATTTACAGACTTCCCCTAGCCCTTCAGAGCAGACATATCAGTTAATTCTAGCAGGAATCCCCACTTGGCCTGAAAAAGATAACTCAGAACAAAGTATTTGCGTTAACCGGTATCTGTGTGTCTGAATTCTAACTTCCATACATTATACCTTAGTATAATACAGCTAACACATCTCTAACCTTAGACAAAAAGAGTAAGAAAACAGTGTTGAGCTCCAACTAGAATATTATTTCAGACTTATCTGTGCAAAGGGAGATTGTGATGGGTGCTCAAAACAATTGAACAGTTTCCTTGATCTCTTCAAATCAAGGCTAGATGCCTTTCTGGAAGATATGCTATAGTCAGACAGGTTATTGGTCTCAGTATAGTGGTAATTGGGTGAAATACTATGTCCTGTGTTAGAAAGGAGGTCAGACTAGATGACCCCAATGGTTCCTCTGGTCTTAAAAAATAAATAAATAAATAAAAAATCTATGAAAAGAGCAAAAAAACAGAAGATGTGTCTACCTCCTTTTCAGGTTCATCAAAAAGAAAGAAAAATAAAATACAAAGTAAGAGACGTCTTAAACTGCCTCCTCAGTTCGTCATCACTAGAAGAAGGTGAGCTCTTCCCGTCTAATAAAGGAGAGTCACAAGATTCCACTAGGGGCAGATCACCTTGTTTAGTGCTCTGAAAGTCTTCTGCATGTAAAGTTTCAGGGTCCATTCAGCTTTGCAGTGACTGAATTATTTTTATATGGGGGGAAGAGGGAGAGAAGACTTGATGTGGCCCCAGACACCCAAGAACATTGCAACTAAATTAGTTTCCAAAAATTGCTATGATAACTCACTTATCTCTGAAAGTAAGGGAGTAATTCTGTGCTCTCTCCTCAAAGTTTGCCATGTGATTGTAGGGACACTAATGGCAGACTCTGCCGCCATCTAAACTGGTAATATTGCCACCTGCCATTCTGCAATCACATGGTGGTCTTGCATCTTCAAAGGCACTTTGTATATTTCCGTGGTCTAAAGAACTATGATCTTCATACCATAAGAAAAGGCCCTGTAATGGTTGGTTTTTAGACTGCTTCAGAATTGAAATATTGTAGGGCGTGGAGAGGAAAGGTGGCAAGAGAGAGGTGACTGTCTTGCAAAAGAGAAGATGCATCTGGGCTGTCGTCTGAGTAGTCCCTCAAAGAAAGGGAATTTGTTATGGAAACTGAGAGTGCAAGAAGGTTTTCAAAGCTCATAATGAAAAGTTTGTGGTGCAGTATTCCCAGGGTTATCATCTAGCTTCATGCTCAGCTGATAGCAACACCAAATCTGTTTTGACATCTCTTTTGATGCAGCCATTTCAGGGCTGTTCCTGTACTCATATAAGCTTTATTAATTTTGCTTCTTTCTTTAGAGAAGCACAATAGCTGGTGCATTCACCTTGTAATCTCCTGAGTCTCAATCCCAGTAGATTAATTTAATGTGAGATTCTCCTCCCATTTTAGAAGGCAATGACCACCTCAAGATATTTTTGATTGAAAAAATATCAGTGGAAAACCAGGTAGCCTTGGCAGTGGTGGCTTGTGCCAGACTAACCTTGGTATCCCGGGGGAGTTGTGGGGAATGTCATGATCAAAGGACATTGAGTAGAAAAATCAGTTCAGCATTCATGAGGAAGTAGCAGCTGGTTTAGATGTATTTATTCAGAGGATTTATTTCTCCAGGATATTGTTAGACTGGATGAAGGTCATGGCGCCATAATGCCTGCCTGCTAACTGAGCTCTAGACAGATGTAGAAAGAGATAAATGCATGCCTTACTGTAGCAGATTTTATACAGTGCTTTCAAAGTCTTGATACCAAGTATGGCACACATCTTTTGTCACAATTGTCTGTGAACAGAGACTTTCCCTGAAATGTGAAGCCAGATTGTTCATCTCAAGTAAAATCAGTCTAGATCAGAGGTACGCAACTTTTCTTAATAAAGAGTGTCTTATGTTTATCTCCCCTCCTAGTTATGACCCCATTGTGATCAGTCATACATGTGACAAATTGCTTATAGAAAAGACTAAAACAAGGACATGTCTGAAGGACTGATATTTGTACCTTCTTATTTGTATTTCACTACTAAGTAATTGTTTGCTTTTAATAGAAAATGCACTAGACTCCTCCTGCTTTTCTTTTTCTTTTCTCTCCCACCCCTGTCTCCACTGCAGACCCCCACTGCTCTTTTCCTGCATTCTGGAACTCCCATCTGAGGCTGTTCAGCTCAAGAACTCTGTAGGACTTGAATTCCAACCCTGCATATTTCAGGGGACTGGGGATCCAGGAACTACATGAACTTTCTTCTCCCTCTGCCTACAACTCCACCTGCTCTTGCTCCCCAGGGCTTACCTCTGCTAGTGTGCAGACTCCTTCCCCCATCCAGACACACTACCTTCTGCCCCAGAGAGAGACTGCTTTTCTCTTCTGTCCCAACTTGCCAATTTGTTCAGTGCCCATGACCTCTCCCTGATATACTTCCTTGATCCTCCTATCTCACCCATCATGCACTTCCTGCTTCTCTGTTTGCTTGCCTGCTAGAATCTCTTGCCTAACTTTGGTATTCTTTATCTCCCTTGTGCCACCCCCCACTTTATCCTTGCTCCAAACGCTGACACTCCCCAGGTTCAACCTACCAACTTGAGTCAAGCTGTGTGCTTCCTTGGCCCCTTCTCCAAGCCCTGGCCCCTTGATGAAAGCAGTGGGGATAGAACAAGTGATAAATATAGGAGAACCAGGTGATGTCTCAAGCAATAGACTACAGTCTGAGATGTGTTCACTCTAGGCCATATGAATGTAATGCTCTAGCTTGTGGCAGCAGAAAGAATTGCAAAAATATTTAGATTTTGATATGTAAGTTATTTTACTCAAAGATGAACTAGGTTCAGTTTTCATTAAAACTTGCCTTACCTGCATTAATACCTTCAGTGTCTTAAAATACATTTGTTTAAAAACTTTTTAATCATTTGTCCTTTTTTGCATTTGACTGCCATGTTCTGTCTTGGCTATGAGTAGACTAGAACAGTGGTTCACAAACTTCATTGCACCACGATCCCTTCTGACAACAAAATTACTACATTACTCTCGGGGAGGGGATGGAGCCAGAGCCCCACTGCCCTGGGTACGAGTGGAGTTCGGGCATCAGCCCTGCATCCCAGCAAGTCTAATGCTGGCCCTGGTGACCCCATTATAATGGGGTTCTGACCTCCTTTGGGGTCCTTACCCACAGTTTGAGAACCGCTGGATTAGAAAATACCAAGTCAGTGTAATTTTCTGGTTCTCATGCACTGGAACAATGCTGTAATGTTTGGGGCTACACCCAGTGTAGGGGAAAGCTTAGATCCAAATTATTTTTTTCATTAAATAAAAAAATTCTGTTGATCTTTGTTTAACAAAACAAATGTATGTTTTGGCCCTAAACTATCTGACGTTATCCTGTTAAATCAGATTATCTAAATGTTAATGTTTAAGAAGCCAAGTTCATTGTCACACGTGGACTTAATATAATCTGTCCCACATCCCCACAAATTGAAGTGGGTAAGACCAAGGCCCCAGTGCTATAGGCACTTGTGCTTAACTTTGTGAACGTCCGAGTACTTCCATTGACTTCAAATGGACTGCACACACGTGTATGCATGGGTCACCACTAAAGTGGTTCAGTGTTATTGGTAGGAGTCAGTAATCCATGTTGCCCCTTAGTGAGGCTTGCTTTTAAAAAAAAAATTGAAGCTTAAATGTTCCAGGTATTCTTTGACATTTGAGTGGTGAAAGTGGGACTGATAGAGGTTTAAACCAACCTTACAAAATCTTACTGCTCACATGGGGGTGTGGGAGGGGTCAAAGGGGGGATGAATTAGCAAAATTGTTACACATGCACAGATTAAGATTTATGTTGGAGTTCAGAAAATAAGTTCTGGCTGTTGAATTGGACTGTTTACAGAGAAGATACCATTCTGGCCTTTGCACTACTGATTATCATCTTACAGAAGATGGGCTTGTCGTCAAGAGAGACTTGGCCATCGTGGAGAAAATTTCCTTTGTAAAGGCTTATATTTTAAAATCTAGATACCATCTGCCCTTAAATGCCTTCTGCCTGCCTTCCGGGGGATTCTGTTAGTGCTCAGCTCAAAATTAAAAAGCAAGGATTTTCTGTATGACTAGTATGAATGGGATATTATCCTTTGTTCTGTGGTGGTCTCGTAAGAACTGTCTTTCTATAGAAAAGAGATGTCTGAGGGAAGATTTCTTGGCTTCTGGGGAGAGAGTCTAATGGAAGATAAGCAAACAAAATGCATCATGTCAGCTAGCAAGAGATTTGCTTCTCTGGCTATTGAGTATTGTAGCTAGATACTAGTCTGTTTTCCAGACTTTGTATCTGAATGACATGGGCCTGTCTACAGTAGACAAAACAGAAATAGTAAAATAGGCTTCCGAATACTGTGGCCGGTGCAGAAGCAGCTAATTTGTAGGGTTTGTTTAGTTTTGCAACAGAGAATTATTATGTTATTGAAATACCACTGACTATCAATACTGTGACACTTGTAAGAATTCTGCAGTCACATATGCCTTTTCTTCCTCCCTAAAACAGCCCGCTCTTTGTAACATGGAAGATTGGTCGAGATAAACGATTGCGTGGATGCATAGGTACTTTTTCAGCCATGAACCTGCATTCAGGACTCAGGGAGTACACACTTACTAGGTAAGATCTGGTTTTGTTGTTTCAACTTCTGCATTTAAATATTTTCATAGGGGAATCAAAACAGAACCTGAATTTTGTGATTTCTTTGTTTCTGAATTTATCAGCCAAAATTTTTAACTCCTTTGACACCATCTAATTTCCCCACTATGTGATCACTGGTACTGTGGTGTTAATAGCTTCAGTTAAACCCATAGCACGATTCTTTTTCGTAGTCTATAATACTGTTTTCCAGAAACTTACTATAACTGACTCATAGTAGTTTTTTCCCCCAGTGGATAGACAACTTTTGATCTTAATAGTTAATTTGAGGGAAGAATACCAGAAAGTCAGTTTTGGGGATTATCATATTCACAAGTCTAAAACAGCAGGTATTCTCACCTCTTCTCCATCAGGTGCTTCCAATCAGCTGCAGTTAATTTAATCCTACAAATTTCCATTACATGTACTCTTCAGATACATCCCAGCCCTTGAGTGGGAAACTTCTGGACTAGGGAGGTAAGTGATAATCCTCACTTCCCTGACAGCATAATCCTTTATTTTTGAGCCACACCCAAAATCATTCACTTCAGTGTTTCTTTTCCTTTTGCATAGGGTGAAAAATAAATACATCACTAGAGCTATAAGTAGGCATTGTGCTTGGTTTCCTTTGATTATTTGTGGTTTTAGGTGGGTGGGATTGAACTGTAAAAGAAATTTTAACAGCAATATACTGCTTTGTAGCATTTCAAAATGGAAAATATATTCTGGTGCATGTAGACTTCTAGGATGGTTACCATCCCATCTCTATTACTCTAAGTACTTGGAATTTCTAGACCACTTGCGTTTGGAGACTTGCTTCTAGTGCTGGATCTTCCTCTATTGTTAAAATCCCACACTGCTAATATTAACTGTTGATGTAATGGAGTCTAGTCATGTCTCTCTCTCTTTGTGAATGATTAAGCTAATAAAATCCTGAGACTACTTCAGGCTTAGCAGGCAAATGCAGGAAGCAACTCAACTATTAATTTGCCTGGGTGCCTGAAACTTGGAGAAAACCTAGCTGTCTTCATTGTATCAGTTATAATACCTGGAACATCTCTGGCTATGCTTTGTTAAGACTCTGCAATCAAAAATGATCAGTAAAACAGGACTTGTAAAATATATTATACATTATTAGTAGTAGTATTTGTATAACATTGTGCCTAGAGTTCTAAAGGAAGTTAAGGACCCATCATACTAGGAACTGTACAGACAGTAAAACACTTCCAAAGAGCTTGGAGTCTAAAAGTATATTCTGCTGTTTGGGGTCAGATATTGCAGGTTTGTGCAGAAAACCTCCATCAGAAGCTAGGAGAAAGAAGTCAGAACACAGAAGTGAAGTCTAATGGCAAACAGTAAAACAAAAAAAGAAAATATAAGGAGGCACTTGGAATACCGTAAATACTATAGAATTGGTAAACCTGTGGAAATTGATGTGAAGAGGACAGATTACCTAATCTTGAGGGAATCCATGGAAGAGCATTTAAAACATGCAAATTAAATGCAGTGTCAGTCATAGTCTTTCGTTGTCCAGGAGTTGCATGGCATGATACTCTTGTGTGATTTAGAAGATGCTTGGAAGACACTTACCATTACATCCCAAATTCAGAAGTTAAAAAGAGTAGCAAAAATATTAAAAGTGGCACCTAACGTAAGGGCATCAAAATAGCTTAAATACACTATTTAAATGGACAGCTATTATGGAAAGTTACACTAAGCTATCCAGAAAGAGGTTTTAATAGGAAGATGCTATCAAGCTTGAGCACAGGAGAATGTGATTACAGCTCAGTACTTTTCCACATGAAGGGAAACCTTATACCTTAAGAACTAAAAGCCAACTTAATTTGTGAAATAGGGCTCTTTGTAATACAGTGAAATACTTAATTTTCACTACTTGTTTGAAAATCTTTACTGGCTCTACTGGAATCCCCCATTATTTTTACAGGAAATCTGTTAAACTTGTGTTGTTTTTTTAACAGCTTTCAGTATGATAGAAACATTCTAGGTGTGAGCACTGGGATTCTGAGTAAGTTACAAGGTTTCTGGAATTTGATGGCACGTATATGCAGAGAGACTATTGATTTGCATTGGCTAGCATGAGATTGTAGTGGTGGCGGCGACTTTCTGTACAGCAGATGTTTAGAAAGAAGAAAAAAAAAACTGAGTGCATTATCTGCATTTCCCAGACAAGTTTCCTTTATCTCCAAAAAGTGAAGGAAAATGAAATTATAGGGAAGGAGCTCTCAGCCTTTAAACAAGGGAACTTTCCAGAAAGAAACTTGGAGAACCAGAGCAGAGGAGACCCTCAAATGGCCATCAACTTTCATGACTTGAGGCTTCACAAGCCCCAGTAGGAGGGACCCGAAACTAGGATGTTCTAATTAGTTCAACGGTATGTAAGTTATGGCGTTCTTGAGAAAGGTAAAAACAGTTCCCAAAAGCAAAGAAAAATTATTGAAAATGATTTGGAGGCAAACTAATCCAGAGGGCAGGCTGCTCATGAACGGGCCATGGGCACCAATAGAACTTGATCGTAATAGTCAAAGAACAAAGTTGCAGGCTAAGCTCCTTCTGACCTTGATCACATGTTGCCTTCAAGACATCTTATTCAGCTGTTTTAGAAAAAAAGAAGCTCTTGCAAAAGATGCCTTCTTGATTCATTCTAAGCCTTTTAGTAACTTCCAGACTGTGGATTGAGATGGATTTTTCAGAGCCCTTCAGCATCCACAGACCTTGCAGACTAAAGACTAAGGAAGCACTCTCAGGGGATGATTGAAATCCTCTTAAAGCTAGATTTTCATTTTCAAAACTGGAATTAGGAATTCCAAAGTACTCACCATACTAAGAGGCTAACTTTTCTAGTATGTCAGTTGGCTGTGGTCTCAAGGAGTGAGTTAGAACACCCTTGTGTTAATCAAGGTATACTAGACTTCCTTCATATTGGGATGAGATAAAGAGATCACTAACATTTGGCTCATCAGGTTATCAGACTTCATTAGTTCTGCAGGTGATCTCTAGTTCCCTCCACTCTTCACAGTACACAGTAATCTAAT
This sequence comes from Chelonoidis abingdonii, assembly GCF_003597395.2. NCBI lineage: Eukaryota > Metazoa > Chordata > Testudines > Testudinidae > Chelonoidis > Chelonoidis abingdonii. The sequence goes on from NC_133776.1 coordinate 87,627,831, forward strand.
TTCTTTTAAATAAAGAAAGGATAGTGGATCTGTCAATGCAAAATGAGTAGCTTTCTCTCCCACTCTACCCTTTTTGGAAGCCAAGCCCACAAGTCTGGCAACTGTCTTTTACAGTCTTAGACCAGAAAAGGTAGTAATGTGATAGAAAATGAGTTCTGCATTTTGAGCAATGGAGGTTATTAGTGGTATTGCCAGCATGCTTTGAACAGGAAATTTCTGACGTTGAATGACTTATAATTAATTGGATGCATCTGCCCAAGTCGTGAGGAAGGGATGAGAATACCCATAGTTTAAAAAGTTAGTTAATGTATTTCTAATAAAATTGAATTCTACAAGATTTACTTTACAGATACATAAAACTGTGGAACGGGGAAGGAAGTGGATTATTGCAGGATTTCATGAAAGGAATGGGTGGGCGAGGTTCTGTGGCCTGCAACGTGCAGGAGGTCAGACTAGATCTGCTGTTCTCAACCTATTTACCATTGTGGGCTGCATATGCATCCCGCAGTGCGTTGTGAGCTGCATCCAATCCTCGCAGCGTGGCCCTGAAAATATCACATGGGCCACAACTCTTGAGCTGCAAGCAGCCCATGGGCCGCAGGTTGAGAACCACTGTACTAGGTGATCACGATGGTCCCTTCTGGCCTTTGAGTCTGAGTAGAAGTTTGAATGTAGTGATTGACGTGAGTTTAGCAAAAGACTAACTGGCTAAAAAGAAATCTAACCTTTTTCAAAGGCATTGCAATATTTAATATTGTAGGATTTAAGAACTATACCATGGAAAAACAGTCCTTCAGACTGATTGTATGAACTGAGTAATCCACCTGAATGTATAAAATAAATCAATCCAGATTATGAAAAATTACGTTGTGTTTTGCAGCTTCATCAAGAAAATACACTGAACTTGGAAGCAGGTTACTACAACATTTCAGAACAGGTTGACAAACTTTTTCATGTATTCTGTTCAGCAGTAAGGCTTAGGTTTTGGCTGTGAAAACTTACAGTTGAGGTGCTCAATAAAATAGTTTTTATTTGCTAGTAATCCTTTAGTTACCTGTTAATTAGGTTATAATTCACCATATATTTCCCACTTGGGTCATACCATAGCTGAAAGGCAGGTTAAGCTAGCAGAGTACAAAACAATTTCTTCTTGATCTAGCAAGAGCAGTGGCATAAAACTATAATTACATCAGTTATGGTACAAGTTGGAGGAACAGCAGTGTGAAACTGGTGTATATTCCTGGGGAGGCAACTAGTGAGGAGAGGCAGACAGAAGAAGGTTGATTCTGTGACAGAAGGGGAGAGAGAAGAGCAGTAAAAAAAAAAAGTTGATATTGGAAGCCCACAAACCTGAAGTGGACTGGCCTGGTGGGCTACAATCTGCAGATCCACGTTGTAGTTTTTATGCCTTATACCAGCAGGGACCTGGGAGTGCACACAGTGCACTCTTTCTGTGAATGAAAGGTGTATCTTACTACTCTCAGCTGGAGATGATTAGTAAAGAACGTATCTGCTGGTCTAGAGGGGGGCATGTTCAATATTCCTCCCTGCAATGTTGTCTTGGGAGGACAGGAATAAAAGGAGGGAGTTGGGATTCTAGCTACAAAATCCAAGGAAGGGGAAAGTGCTACACAATTCTCTCCCCTTAAAACTTAATTTTAGAGGTAGATATATTTGAGTTTTACCACACCAGTACTGTTAGTTGGCATACATCTCCCAACAGTTTAATTGATAATTTAAAACAAAAAATAAATCACTAAGTTCTTATTCTCCTCTACCCCCATGAAAAAATAATCAGTTCTCTTCTCCCACTCTACTGACAGGAAACTAAACATGAGTGTATAAGCTATTTTTTTCGTATTACAAACATTTGAATGATTGATCACAGTAAAAGGGGATTTGAGTTATCTAGTAAGTTTCATAGATGTATATTTGTGTTCTGCTTTTCCCCCCCTTCAGTTGAACTTTAGCATTTTGTTTTTGTTCATATTTAAGGTCAATATATAGATTAACGTACAACTTCCATTACATCTCTTCAGTTCTTGGACCACCCTTCTTCACACTAACTCCACACAACCATTTTCAGGTATTATTCCCTATGACTTTATACTTCTTTATTCTCTTTCACCACACCTAAGTCCCATGCTAGGTTCAGGGATCTACCAGTCCACAACATAAGTGATGAAACAATTAACACACAAAGGATAGCCAAGGTAGCTGTGACTCTGACTTCAGAGTTGACATGAGTTTCATTCAGAGTCAACTTTTGTTATTCCTGAGCAGTTTGAGCTCCATGGGTTGATTTTTTTCCTGCACAAAGTAGAGTGCATCATCTCTGCGTATTCTAGATCCTGCCAGTTCATAAAATGAAATCTGAGTTTTGAATGTAAGGATTATATCTGAATAAAAGTGAATAAATGGGAGAGTACTACAGGTTACTTTGTCAAGCATAGTAAGGAATGCGATTTATATATAATGGGGCTCTTAAATTCGTGACGTAAGCAGTTATGACAGTTTGTTTCCAAAGTAGTCTCTTCCATAGGCAAGCTAATTTTGATTTCAATAGAAATTTGTTTAGGTTCACAGTATATACTGTAAACCAGCTTTTTCCTTTCATGTTGGTTATGTTAATAGTCATGTAGTCTTTTAAATGTAAATATCTGTTGATGTTTTCTTCATAAATTGAAAGCAGTGTACTTTATGTAGTCTGATATTACATTTGTTCTTGCTTGTTCCTCCAAATTTGTTATTTTGTGTTCCCTACTCTTAATTATCTTCTGAAGTTAAACTACTTTGTGCATGTGAGATCTCTGTATGAGAGAGGAGCTGCCAGTTTTTGTTCAACAATATTTACTGTCATTAAGTAGATGTAACAAAATGTATCATGTCCTATTAATGTCTTACTAAGAATTGCTACTCATGGTACAGAATGGTCAGTACCTCACTTAAACTATTCAAAGAAAATGAAGCCAGAGTGTAAGCATATTTGAGGCAGCAGGGCTTGCTTTACAAGATGGAAGACAGTAGGAACATCAGTGAACACCTCCAGAGAGCTTTTATTGGCAAAGTAGGATACCATTTGCGTCCTTACAAAAAACATAATTAATTGGGTCTCACCACTTACACTAAAGTGTGAAGTGAAGCAGTCAGATTAGCACAGTTTTAATACACCTAACATAACTATATTTAAGTAATGGTAAGGTTGTGACAGACAAAACTATTATTCTGGGACTGCAAGAATAGGCACAGACTATGATCTGGCAATCAGGAAAGTCCATAGGTGCTATGTAATAACAGACATGCTGATCTGTGTGCAAGGCTGACTTTACTGAGACTTGTCAATAACTCATATTTCTAAAATCTTCTTTGAACCAAAATATTTTAGATATGAACTTGATAAATAGGACCACTTCAAGCCAAAAGTTTAGGCCTACCATATGTAGCTTGAATTCACTTTAATAATAAATTGAATTGTGATATCAAGCAATAGAACAAATAATTTAGATTTAAATAAGGCAGAGAAACCTTAACTTATCCAACTGAGCCTAGTTATTGCATATGACTCAGTCTGTTCAATATGATTATCTTATAACTGTGGAATAGCATGCATGCCACCATTTCTAAAAAAATTATTCCTCGGATTACATCATCATGTTATATATTTCCTCAGAAAGCAGAATTAAAGAATAAACTATCTTTAATAAAAGTAAAATGACTTTTCTTAAGTATTGAATTAAATGTGTGTCTGTCAACAAAATTTCTAAAATAACGTAAGTGAAATCTTTTGGTGTGTGAAAGCAGCAGAGAATCCTGTGGCACCTTATAGACTAACAGAGGTTTTGGAGCGTGAGCTTTCGTGGGTGAATACCCACTTCGTCAGACGCAGGTAGTGGAAATTTCCAGGGGCAGGTATATATATGCTAGCAAGCAAGCTAGAGATAACGAGGTTACGTTTCAGTCAGGGAGGGTGAGGCCCTGTTCTAGCAGTAGAGGTGTGAAAACCAAGCGGAGGAGAACTGGTTCTGTAATTGGCAAGCCATTCGCAGTCTTTGTTTAGTCCAGAGCTGATGGTGTCAAATTTGCAATGAACTGAAGCCAGCAGTTTCTCTTGCAGTCTGGTCCTGAAGTTTTTTTTGCTGCAGGATAGCACCTTAAGGTCTGCTATAGTGTGGCCAGGGAGGTTGAAGTGCTCTCCTACAGGTTTTTGTATATTGCCATTCCTGATATCTGATTTGTGTCCATTTATCCTTTTCCGTAGTGACTGTCCAGTTTGGCCGATGTACATAGCAGAGGGGCATTGCTGGCATATGATGGCGTATATTACATTGGTGGACGTGCAGGTGAATGAACAGTGATGGTGTGGCTGATCTGGTTAGGTCCTATGATGGTGTCACTGGTGTAGATATGTGGGCAGAGTTGGCATCGAGGTTTGTTCGCATGGATTGGTTCCTGAGCTGGAGTTACTATGGTGCGGTGTGCAGTTGCGGTGAAGAATACGTTTCAGGTTGGCAGGTTGTCTGTGGGCGAGGACTGGCCTGCCACCCAAGACCTGTGAAAGTGTGGGATCATTGTCCAGGATGGTTGTAGATTCCCTGATGGATGCGTTGGAGGGGTTTTAGCTGGGGCTGTATGTGATGGCCAGTGGAGTCCTGTTGTTTCTTTCTTGGGTTTGTCTTGCAGTAGGAGGCTTCTGGGTACACGTCTGGCTCTGTTGATCTGTTTCCTATTTCTCGTGCGGGTATTGAGTTTAGAGAATGCTTGGTGGAATTTTTGTAGGTGTTGGTCTCTGTCTGAGGGTTAGAGCAGATGCGGTTGTACCTCAGTGCTTGGCTGTAGCAATGGAATCGTGTGATGTGCCCGGATGGAAGCTGGAGGCATGAAGGTAGGCGTAGCGGTCGGTAGGTTTTCCGATATAGAGTGGTGTTAATGTGACCATCGCTTATTTGCACCGTGGTGTCTAGAAAAGTGGACCTCCGTGTAAGATTGGTCCAGGCTGAGGTTGATGGTGGGGTGGAAGTTGTTGAATCGTGTGGAATTTTTCTAGAGCCTCCTTCCCATGGGTCCAGATGATGAAGATGTCATCAAATGTAGCGTAGGTAGAGAAGGGTGTGAGTGGACGAGAGCTGAGGAAGCGTTTGTTCCAGGTCAGCCATAAAAATATTGGCGTATTGTGGGGCCATGCGGTGCCCATAGCAGTGCCACTGTCTGGAGGTATATATTGTCATCAAACTTGAAATAGTTGTGTGTGAGTATAAAGGCACAGAGCTCAGCAGCCAGTTGTGCTGTGGCATCATCAGGGATACTGTTCCTGACAGCTTGTATTCCATCTGTGTGTGGGATGTTTGTGTAGAGAGCCTCTACATCCATGGTGGCTAGGATGGTGTTTTCTCGGAGGTGACCAATGCGTTGTAGTTTCCTCAGGAAATCAGTGGTGTCACGGATTTTGGTGTGTGTCATTAGAGAGCAAACAATGCATTGGATGTGGCACATCAAATAATTGAGTGACGGTCTCTTACACATTGTTTTTTGCAGCAATTTGGCCTTAGTGGCAGACATTAGTATTTGGATTAATACCTTGTTTGAATAAGAGGGAAAAATGCTTTTTCATCTCCTGAAGGTGCTGTAGCATTCCTTTCACTGGGAACTAAGGGTTCTTGCACTTCTTGAGTGCCTTGAAGTTAGAGAGAATTGTGGGTAGGTAACGTTAACCGTGCTTTGTGAAGGCTTTCCTTATCTTTTTAAAAAATATTTTACTTTTTAAATAAAGAAAAAGTAAAACATTTCCATAGAGAAACAGAAAACTTGTTTTAAAAATCAATTAAGAGCTCTTAATTTTAAAAAAGGGACTAAGATTGGTTTGTTCATCCTGAGGAAGCCTGGCTAGACCCAAGTTCTAAACAGTGGATGAAAGTCTATTTCCTTAGCAGCACTTCCTGCAAGAAATCAAAGAAAAACATTACAAATAAAAAGGATAATGTTTAAATTATTTTGAATTTTATTGGAAAAGGAAACTATAAAACCTTAAGGTTTTTGAGAAGACAGATCACCATTCTACCATCCATACAGAGAACCAGAATACTTATACATATAGGTATGTAAAGGCTAATGTGACCAATGTATTTGGAGAGTTCAATATTTCAAATGTCTAGAAAAGTGGATTTTTGCAATTGATATAAGTTATTGTAGAAGTGGCTTAGTTCAATGTGTGGCCCAACGAAGATTTCTACTCGTGTTTTCTCTTCACTAAATATACACATCAGGACAGTCAAAACCATCTTTTTTCAGATGGAGCTCAGCATAACTTAATCTCTCTCATCTGGTGTGATTCTGTATAACAAAACCCAATATTATCAATATTGGGGGGATTAAGAAGTTTTACTCTGACTTTAAGAATGATAGCTGAAATATAACATGTATGGAAAATAAGAATTAGAACCATGTACACTTATTATAGAATGCATGCGTACAAAAAAGGTTTGAAGTACTTAGTGCTGATTGATTCTTATTTGTGCTGAACAGTGAGTACTAGATGGTGCTGGGAGTTCTCCATTGAATGTGTGTTCATGGGTAACTTGGGACATCCAGTGATCACTAAATCTTTCCAGAGTGGTGTCCGGGAGGAGCTGTTGAGGTTGGGACTCCAGTCCTTTCCCATGATGTTTTCATGGCATTTCAAGTGCTTTCTACACAGTTTCCTTCCACCACACTAGGAAGCTAGTGCATACCTACTTGGTTCCAAGCCAGAATTCCAGTTGAGTTGGGATAAATCTTTTGGCCCTGTCAGATATCCAACTGACTTCATTCATAACCTAAGATTTTGGAGGGATGGGGGAAGAGATGTTGAAACTGGAATTACTGGTTTCCAAGTTGTTGTTTTCCCCCCAGAGATGGCTAGAGCAGTAAACTTCATTACAATAACTATCTCCCTTCAGTTGCCAAACTGGATCACTGTTGGTAATCCATATTTTTCTCAAATAACTCACTTGAGTTTTGTGCCACTTAATTTCCTCAGATCTTTTGGAATGGGAGTTGCTTTCAACGCAGAATTTTCATGGCTTGTTGATTTATAAAGCACTGTGAATATATTTGGTGTTGTACAATAGAACTGTGCTAGAGAAGTTCCCCGTCCCATCATAGTCTAAGGGCACAGGCTGGAAAGTACAAGACATTACTGTACATTGGCTTATAAATCTAGTGGCATAAATGGAACTGGTCTCAAAGCAGCTGAGTGTAAAGGATTTTTTGAATGAGACAGGAGGGTTTGATGTATGTTGGGACACTGGTTTAGTCTGGCTGTGACGACAGAATGGCATGGAAGTTATTTGCTGCTTCTCCTGGGTGTATTTATGCCTGTTTTTCAGCTTGTTCTCAGTGATTAAATGCCTATCTCTTTAGATATACAAGATGGGGGGCTTCCCCTCAGCTTAGATGCTAGGTGGAAAAAGAATGGATTGCACCAACTAAAAAGTGCTTATATGTGCTGAATATGAGGATGGTCTCTTGATTGTTGCAATTTAATTTATATTTGGATTTTTAAGACAGACTGGGCTAGTGGAGATTCAGGAGCAGTGGTTGTGTGCTGGGAGATCCAACTCAGTAATAAACTAAAAGGCTTGATTTACTTTAGTGGGATGTTTTATTTGAACTATAAAGTTCTTCCATAACTTACCAGGAATGCAAGTGCAAGAGGATAAAGAAAGGGCTCTGAAAATTCCGTGCAAGCTGTTAATGGTGTTAAACGTTGCTGCTTTGTGTAGAAGTGACCATGGGATGGGGGTCCCTTAAAATTTTTTCTATCTGTAAGCACTTCTTCCATTTAGATTCTGCTTCTCCCTGGCACTTGAGGTTGTATGCAGAGGAAATGTCACAAACTGGGTGTGATGGACCGGGGTCCAAAGGCCAGTATTCTCACTGTTCAGTAGGACTTTGTAGCCTGTGAAACTGGCTATGCTCCAGTCAGAATAATGAGATTTAAAATACACATGCTCATAACTTTGCTAGATTTTATATTGTGCTAAACAGATGTAAGCGGTTTCTAAAAGCTATTCATGTTGAGACCATGAATGGCAAAGCTTCATCCACTTAAAAAGTTGGCTTCTTTTATAGAGTTCACATTGAGGTAGCCAAAGAGCTCTTGGAAGGGGAAATGGCATACCCAGCTGTGGGGGAGCTCAAGCAGCCCTCAAAATGTTAAGAACTGTATCAGTGTTTAAAGCATGAATAAATTCAGAATGAGCAGTCCGAAAACTTAATTTCCACAGGCTTATGTCCCTGCCCTCCTTACCATACAAAGCATCAGCAGTTATTGTGAGCCTTTCATAGACTGAGAGTTCAGCTCAGATAGCCCCTGCTGAAATGTGAATGTGATCTCTGAAGCTGTTTGAGTCATGGACTCTTAAGTTTGTAAGGTTTAAAATTGGGCTACTTTTGTGGCAGAAATGTATACAAGTTTTCAAACCTTTTCTAAATATTTTAAATTGAACCATTTTAGAATCAGTTACACTCAGAATGGTCACTTGTCAGTCAAGTTTGTTAAAGCACTCTTCTCCTTCACCCTTGAACAATCTTCCTAAAGGGTGTGTGTTTGCTGACATTGACGAAAGAAACTTTTGGTGGCCCTTGCATATAGTGTTGACTATTAAAAAATCCTGTTAATCTATTTTATAAACAGCAGTTTAATGTCTTTGATACTTTTGAATCATAAATGACATTCCACTGGTACAATTTAGAAAACCTGTAATATCTTGTTTCTGATTTCTCAGAAACACATCAGAATCTACTTTTACAATGCAGTTTTCAACTTTTGAATGATGGTTTTGTGTGTGAATGTTTTGTTTCACTTCAAAATTTAGAAAAGGTAACTGTTTATGATCCAAGTGTAGTCTTTTAGGTATATTTATTAATTCCATCTGCACTGTGACTAGTTGTTTACATTCTAGCCTTTAAAGAGTTACATTGAGGAAAAAAATGGCTACACTCCAGCATTATAAAATACGTTTTTTAAACTTGCTTTTCAATTAACCCAGACTGGGCTTTCCCAAGCATTTAAACTCAAGTCTGTCCTATAGTGCTGGTATACTCCTTTATTTTTACTACAATTTACTAATAGCAAAAGAGTCTGTGGTTCCATACTTAATCTGGCAGGTACTAGATGTAAATAACTCCCACAAGAACTTCTGTAACTCTGACAATTGTTAAAGAGCACTTTGACAATCATGAGCACAACTAATTGCTCCAGGGAGCTTATCCATCTGTCATACACTGTAGTACCAGCTTCACTGGGAAGGGCCTTTGTGAAAACAGTAATTGCTAACATATCCTGTAATTCAGTGTCTGCAACTAGATTTAAAACCAGGCTTTTCTTATCGGGGTGGAACTCAGACTTAATTCAAATGAACAATGTTAAAGCTTTTTCTTACATTTTATTCATTTTTCAGTTGAGTGGAGAGATTTTGTTCTGGATCTGGTTTGATTTAGTGGGAGGAGAAGAAAAAAGGCACTTCTATAAAGAGCATAACTTTTAATATGTACAATATTTAACTTCATGTACTTCTATAATATTGCAGGGTGAAATAGATCCCAAGCCACTAATAATTTACAAGTCATTCCTCAATTCAAATACTAGTCTAATTGATATCTAAGTAGTGTTTGCAGTGTTCTGTAATTAAAAGCTAGATTAGAAACACATTGTACATGGAAAGATGCGAGTTATTTAAAGACAAAAAAACCCCTTTTCTTTCTCAACAACCAGCACTGTTAGAGTGAATGGTTTAAAATGTGAAGTATATTTTGTAGATAACTCTAAATTTAATTTTGGATATGACTTTCCCTCAAATCATTGGCTTATTTTCAGTTCAACAAATAGCCAAAAAACAGAAGAAATGTGGTCTGACTGTGCTTGGTTATTTTTCTGATTTAGCAACTTTAAAGAGACAGGTAGTTTAAATTAGTTCATATCTGAGGATTTAGAGGTCTGAATTATTTTTTTTCAAATTCACTATGTTAAGATTTTTTCAAATAGCTTTGGCTCTTACAGGAGACAATAAAAAGTATTCTCCTGTTTCTAGAGCAGTATATTGCCGACATTTTCACAGCAACCTGGATGATTTGATGCTGGTGTAAAAATCTAGTGAAAAAAACATACATTTCATCTTTACAAAACATAGGAAAAGGAGGGGACAGCCTTTTCATATGACAACTATTTGGAAAGGATGTGACATTCTCAATCTTCTAGGAGGTTGTGATTGCTATCTTAGACAATTTATCTGAACACGTTCTGTTAAAGAATTGGTGCTGTCAGTTATTCGTCCCCAGAAGTTCCTGCATAGTTTTCAAGCTCAGTAGACTTCCCTTTCTCCTCTGCACTGAGGATGCATTCTGCAGTTCAGCTCCCTTCTCCACAAAGAGGCTTTTTTCCCTTGACCTAGACTGCTTATCTTTTACTGCAAAGAGCAGCAGCTGTGCTTTGTCTGTGGAGGTCTCTGCTCTACATGCTGCCTCATTAGTTAGGGCAACCCCTCTGTTTGTGTTCTGCTTTCTCATTACTGAAGCAGTGACTTGTTTTCTCATCCATAAACTCTTACCGGGCTTATGAACGTTTACAAATGTGTGAAAATACATTTTGAAAACATGTAGGTTACCAAGGACTTTGCACAGTTTCACAAAACCTGTTGTTGTAGGGATGAATTTTGGACATTCAGGGGGAGACCCTTTGGAGTTCTGCTTTTTAGAAAGTGGCTGAAACCTATTTGTTTAAAATACAGAGTTTCAGAGCAGGTGGAATTATGGAATGAAAGATAATGAAAGATAATGGATATTACATCTATATTTTAAATATCTTGGATCATCTGTAAATAGAATATTTATAGCTGCTTAACAAGTATCAAAATTTTAGTGCTCAGATTTAGTGCGTTGATTTGAGAGAAGTTAACTAAGTTTCCTGAAGTATAACCTCCTGAGCTAGAAAATTTTAATTGTACATGTCACAATTTGTGTAGTAGTTGAAAGATAAGTTACTGTAAGAACTGACTAGACCTTCATAAATCACTTCATATTTTAGGGCTCAGTCATGCTCAATTGAAGTCGATGGCAAAAACTCCCATTAACTTTGAAGGGAGAAGAATCTGGCCAATTTTTTAATGGGAAGAACATATTCTATAAAATATTTTATTAGTATGCACAAGCTTTCCATTTCAGTCTCCTGGCCGTGCATATTCTCCCTACACTTTTATGTTCTGTAGTAATCTTTACTCTGAGTGAGTGAATTTTCAAGTTCACTGGTATTCAGGTGGGTTAAATATGTACTGTTTGTATACTTAAGTTATAGAATTGAGGCAATAAGACAATGTTGTCCAACCCAAGCTTTTGCCTGTGCTGCTTTTTAAAACTGCCTCTTATTTGCACATGAATATTTTTAGCTGCTACTAACAGACTTATTTGGGATATGAGGAACTGTAATTGACAGGATTGTAGTGGAAATTTACATTTGGCAGATCTGGTGAGGCTTAAACTCAACTTGATTGCATTTTTCTGTTTGGGTGTAATATAACTTTTGAATGCCATAATTCCAAAATTTCAGAGAATGTGTTATGCATTGGTGAGCAGAAACATACTGATTTTTGTGACAGTTGGAAAACCAGGACGAGGAAATGGGGGACACGAGGAGCCCCTGCTATCTAGCTAGCATCATCTACCACAGAGGTAAGTAAACTGCGGCCTGCGGGCCACATCTGGCCCTGGGACCCTCCTGCCTGGCCCCTGAGCTCCTGGCCCAGGAGGCTAGCACCTGGTCCCTCCCCCGCTGTTCCCCCTTCCCCACAGCCTCAGCTCACTGCGCCACTAGTGCAAAGCTCTGGGTGGCGGGGCTGCAAGCTCTTGCCAGGCAGCGCAGCTGCAGAGCCATGGCCTGACCCGGTATTCTGTGCTGCCCGGTGGCATGGCTGGCTCCAGCCGGGCGGCGTAGCTGCCTGTCCTGGTGCTCTGGGCGGCGCAGCTGTAGCACCGCCAGCCACCGGTGCTCCAGGCAGTGCAATAAGGGGGCAGGGAGCGGGGGGGGGGGGGGTTGGCTGGCCCCTCCCCGACTGTCCACTCCTCCCCCACAGAGCCACACTACTGCATGGGCAGCACTCTGGGTGGTGGAGCTGCATGCTCCTGCCGAGCAGAGTGGCAGCATGTGTGGCTCTGGCTGGCCTGGCAGCCAGACATGCTGCTCTGCTTGGCATGATAAGTGGTAAGTGGGCCAAGCTGGAAGGTTCTATAAGGGGTTGGTAGTCCCGAAGGGCAATCAGGGGACAGGGAGCAGGGGGCGGTTGGATGGGGCAGAGGTTCTGGGGGTTGTCAGGGGATGGGGGGGTTGGATGGGGCAGCAGTCCCAGAAGGGGCGTGAAGTAGGGGGGCTTGGATAGGGGTTGGGTCTGGGACATGCTCGACTGTTTGGGGAGGCACAGCCTCCCCTAACTGACCTCCGTACAATTTTGCTCACCCCTCATCTACCACCTGTCCACTTCTGTCAGATCAAAGATCAAATTAATGCTAACCATTAACATAGGGAGCTTGGAGGAGTAGAAATGAAGGAATGCAAAGATGTGCTTGCCTACAGAGGCAACAAAGTGTGGGATTCCCTAGTTTAAATATACTATGCAGGTTTGTTGGCACAGGTACTAGCTAATCACAGCTTAATCTGTAATGAGTTTTGGCAAACATTGGCCTTGACTCCATACATAGAAACAAAATTGATGAAGATTGATTGTCCCTATCACTAGTCTTAAGGAAATATGAAGTGGAGGCTCAATTTGAGTCATAATACAGTAACTTTCACAGTGCATTAAGGTATCCTTGACCATGTATGAGACTCAGCAGGAGTGAACTGGGATAGAATCCCATGAGTTGAGAGCTAACTGTGCCTTGTCCTCAGTTTGTATCACATGTGGTATTCCAAAGGGATTGTTTGATCTTATTCTGTTTCATTTTTTGCATATACTTTGTAAGAAACTGAGATGCCATGGACTCAAATTCAAACCAATAAGCCCACATGCAGATTTACATGTCCAGTGCAAACACAGTGAACAGCCCTAGCATGTAAGAGATTAACATTGTATTCTTATCGTGATATGATAATGGCAGCCTAGATCTAAGGCTGTGTTTACACAACACAGCTTTTAGCGACATGGATGCGTTGCTACAGCCATGCTGCTAAAAGTCGTGCAGTGTCACCGCTGTTTGTCAGCAGGAGAGCCAATTAAAAACCTCCACCCCCAACGAGCGGTGTTTGCTTTGTTGGCAGGAACACTCTCCTGCCAACAACACGCTGTTCACACTGGCACTTGTCATGGCAAAATTTGTGTCTTTCGTGGGGTGAGGAGTGTTAACACCTCTGAAAGACAAAAGTTGTGTTTTTCAATTGCTAGTGTAGACATAGCCTGAGTTATGGCTCTAAAGTCTCACACATTAAAAGATGCAATTGAGTATTTCCCATATGTGCCACAGTTACTGCAGTGAAGCTGGAGTAAGACGGTTGTCCCTCATCATAAATCCTTATTTCCATTTTACTGTTTTCTTTCATATTGAAACCTAGTTAAGAAACATCAAATCAAGATGCTATTTTTATGTAAACAAACTGATATAAATTAAGACAGTTCCACTGACAATAGTAACTAATGTTTGTTTCAGATACTGTTACCTAATCTTTACAAATAATGAGTAATAAGATATGAAGAGTAACGAATTTTTCCTTCAAGTTAACTTCCAAGAAGAATGTAGTTAAATTTGAAGCAGTTCCCATGACACTCATAGAAGAGGGACAAACTCTTCTAAAAGCAGTGAGAGGAAAGGAGAAATTTTCCTAAAAGAAGAGTGCTACAGTTCAGGGTATCTGCACCTTTATTTCCTCTCGATGGTCCCCTCCAAGGACACTCATTCTAGGTTCCAGGCTCCTCAGCAGTCACTTTCTTTGGCAGAGACCTGCGTCTCTCCCCCTCAAGTGAGTTTTTTTTTTTCCCCTAGATGGCACACTTCCTTGCTTACTGTGATATTCCCACCAAGCCAGACTGCCTAAGCATGCCAACTGTCTGCACTTTGTTCATATCCTTTGAAGAGAAAGCAGTGTGATTGCCAGAAGTTAAGTTACCACAGTTTCTTATAAGCAAGGATGTTTATTCTTAAGGTGAAAGCATTATGGAGAAAACATTAAAAATAATATACTATATGAATGCTGATAAGTTTCAGAGGTCACCCATCAGTCGGAGTCTCAGTATGCCAAAACCCTTCCAACCCTTGCTAGGACAGAAGGTCCTATTGTCTGTTTGCTGGATCAGAAGGAAGGTCCTGAATTTGTTTAAACTCGGGCTATTTATCCAAAAGTTTTCTCTGTGTCTGTTGGCCTCTGAAGAATCCAGTTGGAACCAGTATATGCAAGCCTCTCCAGGTGGTAGTACCTCTCCAGAGGTGTGGCAACCTGAGTGAATTTGCCTAATCACACTACGCTGTTAATTTCTGGAGGAGCTGTGGACATCTTCCCCTATGGAATTACATACAGTCCCTAGTCCACAATGATATACAAACTTAACAACAAGATCTCTCAAAGATATTGCATGAAATTGCCATATCAGTCACAGAGTAATACACTTTTTTGTTATTACTCAAGGGAGAAGTAAATAACTACAGTGTGATAGATGTTCTCTCTTTAGCAAAATATAAGTTGATGTCTCATCTGTGGTATGGTGTGGAATTCAGGTCTTGTAATGAAATCTGGAACTTTTTTTTATAATTAGATAAATATTCTGCCAAGCCCAACCATCAATTATCAAAACGATTAGTCTTAAATGAAAGAAGCAGCTAATCTACTAAATTGTTGAAATTTTCTTAAGGAAGGAATGTATTAAGTGTGAAGTAATGTGAATGGTCATGAAAGGTTCTAGAGTGATTATTATAAAAAAAAAAGCTAACTCTCACAAGTTCAGCAAGGCTGTCAGAGAGCTTCCTCCACATTACATTTTATATGTCTGCATATGGAATTGTCTCTTATGCAGAAATGCCTGAAAGTGGAGGTTTACTACTCTAATTGAAGCCATTATACCATATAATCTACTTAGTTTAATCAAATACATTTGTTAAATATGCAATTTGAAGCATAACCATGAGATTTCATGAATTGAATATCCACTAAATACTATTTAACTGTTCATCTCTTGTTTTTGTTACCTTCTTCCCTTTCCTGCCTTCACTTTTTGCTTCTTCAGAGCATAGATAATAAGCCATAATTATTATTTTGTGGTATGTGGAGAAGAAAATACTCAAACTCCCAAAACAGGTGTGGATGCAATTTAATTCTAACACTAGCAGAACCTTTATAAGCTGAAAAAATATAATATTGTGAAAAATGTTAACTCAGTCCTCCTAGCTATAAACCAACTTTCAATTGTTTTGTATTTCAGATTGGTACTTTCTGAATTTTACCTGGCCCACCCACTTCTATATCATCACATTTAATTAATATTAATTCATTGCACTCTACTAATGGCTGTTGGGCTTTCAGAAAGTTGAAGCCATATGCAATGGTTGTAAGCTTGCAGAAAGCTTTTCTGTAACAGTAGCATCTAGTGGCAAAAAGATATTTTACATTCAAGAAACATAGGTAACCAACTCCAAAGTGTGTGTAGAAGAGTGAACTCACTACTGGCATACCCTCTCATGGCTGGGCATGTATTCAAGGCTCTGCTTTTCTAACATGCCCTGCTGGCAGCTGTTCCAGCATTGTAGTGGTCTCTCTTCTCATGATTCAGCTCTCCAGCCAGGTCACTGTTAATCCCACCCCTTCCAGGGTAAATAAAGTCCAATAAACTAAATTCAGATAATCACCGCAAACCATGCTCACTGTTCTGCAGTCTCTTCATCCCTTCTCTGGCTCTGCAGTGTTGTCCTTTCACTCTTGTGCAGAGTAACAGCTCCCAGAGTGTCCTTCTTGTATCAGTGTTTGTATGCCATCTTTTCGAGTGGACCAGTAGAGGAACCCAGACCCTGCCTCTTCTCTGGCTTCCAGTCCAGGAACCCTGTGGCAAGCAGCTAAGGGGTCTGCTCACTTGAACTCTCTGCTATCTCCATGGACCACTTCCTACCTTGGCCTTCCTTCAGACCCTTGCCAAAAGCATTTCCCTGGATTTAGTGTACATCTGCTACCTCAAGGCTGGTCTGCACTCTAATAACTACAGAAGGCCCATGAAGTTCTTCCCTTCTTGGCCTGCAGGGTCTTTCTCACCTGCGTTTTCCTCCATTTATGCTCACCACGCAGCTCCTTCCACATCTGGGCCTTATCTTCGTTTGGGCCTGGCCCAGCCCTCAGATGCTTTGATTGAGCTCTCCATCTCCAGTTAACCTTTTTAGTTCTACTGTGGGGTATATAGCCAATCACAGAGAGGCTTCCTTGGGGCATTAACCTACTTCTGCTGAAGTCCAAGATAAAACTACTACTGAATTTAGTGAGAACAGGATTGCACGATATATTAAAATTTTGGTTTCACTTATGTTTCAGGCAGCATGAGTTGGTATTACTTTGCTCCCACATCCAGCCTAATTGAAATGACCTCTTTAGCACTGCCGCCCCCCCCCCCCCACATACACTTGGGAAAGGCAATTCCCATCTTTTTCATGTGCTGTATATTTATACTTGCTTATTGTATTTTCCACTCTATGCATCTTATGAAGTGGGTTATATCCCACAAAAGCTTATGCCCAAATAAATTTGTTAGTCTCTAAAGTGCCACAAGGACTCCTCGTTGTTTTTGCCCCCTTTGAGCACAGCTAGTAAGATCAGTGTTTGGTGCATGGTTTTTCCCCTTGCACATGAAAGCCTAAATTCTAAAACTCTGTAAGTGACACCAACAAACCCTATAACCTTCTCTGTATGTTATAAATTGTAGGATGATGGTGAATTTATAAAAGAACCAATATTCTTCTCCGCTTTTTGAATTGTCAAGCAAATTATGATTAGTGTACAATTTAAAGCGTGCAGTGTATCATTGTTTTAACTGAAATAATTATATTTGTTAGTACTACAATGCACAATCGCTCTTATCAGAGGGCCAGTACTGTACACGGTCATTTTTAGAAGTGGATTTCACCATGTAATTTGTATGCTACTGAAGACACAATATTAAGTTTGTGGTAGCTTTAATTCAGAAAAGATGTGCTGCTTAGATTCCAACACATCCTTACTAAGTAATTCATCAAGGTTGTAAGTGCCTAGCAAGGCACCTTTTGTTGCTTTCATAGATGAACTAAACTACAAGCATTGCAAATTGCAGGTGGAAGAGAGAAACCCATAGAAATAGATCAATGTAACAGTTGTATCTAAGATTGTTTTAAAATTGATAGAGAGGACTGCTGTAAAATGTGTTCTACCGACATTCTTTTGTTTTGATTTTTTTCAGTTCCTCTCCTTTGGTGTAGGGCCATTGGTGTCAAACTCATTCAGTGAAGAACACCCGATTATACTTATTTGCTTGATTGTCAAACCAGGCCTACAAAGTTGGGAACTTACTTGTCCACTAGATCTACAGCAGAATTTCCATAATGACAAACATTGCAATGGGGCTGATTAAATATTTAGTTAGAAACGGTGGTGATCCCATTTCACAGCCCCTTTTTTTTGTATGTACAGTCACTCATTTTGCATGCACAGTTTCTGGTAGCTGCACACTCCTTTGACCAGTTCCCAGCCAATGGGAGCTGTGGCGGGTGGTGCCTATGGGCGAGAGAAGCATGCGCGGAGCCTCCTGTGCCCCCCACGCCCGCGCCTACTAGCGCTGCAACGCGGTGTCAGGACAGGCAGGGAGCCTGCCTTAGCCAGCCTCCCTCTCCCCGGCTGATCAGGAGCCATGCGAGCTCCAACTCCGAGCTCCAACCTCCTGCCCCAGCCCTCAGCCCCTTCCAAACTTGGAGCCCCCTCCTCCACCCTAAACCCCTCATCCCCAGCCCCACCCCAGAGCCTGCACCCCCAGCTAGAGCCCCTGGCGCAGCCCAGTGAAAGTGGGTGAGGGTGAGGGAGAGTGATCCACCGAGGGAGGGAGAATGTAGTGGGTTGGGCCTCAGGGAAGGGGTGGGGCCTCAGAGAAGGGGTGGGGCTAGGTTGTTCATTTTTGTGCAATTAGAAAGTTGGCAACCCTAATATAGCCAACAAAAGCCATATGGTAACTTTTTAAGAGTGGGATCAGTTTTGGAATGGAGGCCTGGATTTGGATATGCCCACTGGGCTTTCAGCATCCCTTTCACACCAACATCATCCTCACACCATGGATGTTTTCATCCCATCCAGAGATAGAGAATTTACTTTGCTAACTTTATATAACTTGATTAAAAAGATGAATGAACAATTAGATGCAATATTTAAAGTTACTGAACTTGAAGAAATTGTGATCACTTGCAAAGAGGCCATAAAGACTTTTAAATATTAAAGAATTCCTATCTTCTGGATTTTTGATTACTTATTTTTTATCTTCTTAATTAAAATTTAGTTTAGTCTTTCAAATCTAACTGGACTTTTTGCTTTTTAAAAGAATTCTGTTTGAGGGACCATTAAAGATATATGGCATATTTAACATTAAGTGAATATTTAAGGTATATTTAACTGGGGACTAATAGGTCATTCACTCCTAGTTGTTTACGATTAATATACATTTTTTCTCTTTCAAAGGTAAATGTTACAATAAGCCATTTTAAAACATATAAGAAAAATAGAGCAATATGTAAAAGAACTTGTTTCCTCTTGATAAATCTGAAGAGAGGGATATGGATTTTTTAAGGGAACTATATTATGTTACTCCCATTTGGAACAATTATTAATTAATTATATAAAATATAATACTATAAATTGTTAATTCCAATAGAAGATGAACAATTTATCCTTTCCAAATTGCTGGGGACTATCACTTCCATCATATTTGTTGTTGCAAAAATTTTAAACAGGATACAAAGCTGCTTGCATTAATAGTTTTTTTCATATTGTCAAGTTCATTAATCTGCTTGACTAGAAACGAAGAATATGACATTTAAGATGAAGTAATTCAAACTACCAGAAGAAGGAGGACATAGGTTTCTATGCCAGTGATTGAGATTTGGAGGAAACCTTCTGGCATGCTCCTAATTTAAGAAATTTTGAGAAATTGGTTAAAAAAGCAAAAATGCCAAATTGATGTTTTGTCTCCATTACTTGACACTAGAAGTCGACATTGCCTGCTACACTGCACTAATTCAGGAAGGTTTAGCACTAACAGCATGATCTCTGAACCAAATTGCAACAAGAGTATTCTAAAAAATTACCACTATGCCTGCCAGTTAAGGACACAACATTCAGGAAACACGAGTATTGTTCTTTCCCTGTCTGTCTCACAACTGCAAGGGAGGGTTCAGGAAGTGAAATGTCATTAACAGCTATTTTGTTTCCTGGAAATTTTGCAGTCTGCCCAAAAAGTAAGACAATGTAAACAAATTATTTTCCTTGCATTCAAGTGATTTGATGATACATCTGAATAACTCCTTTGCAGTTCATATTTATGTTGGCAAATTTCTACTGGCAATAAATCAAGATTGTGAGAGAACTGTCAAATGTTAGATTGGTAGATGCATAGATTTCAAGGCCGGAACATATGGTGATCTCGTTTCACCTCCTGTACAACAGGCCATATGATTTCTCGAAGTATTTTCTTTTGAACTGGAATATTTCTTTTCTTTTTAATTCAGTCTTGATTGTGAAATTGCCAAATATTCCAGCAGAGGTCAGACCAGTGCCAAATACAAAGATAAAGTAATCTCGCTACACCTACTCGAGATTCCCTGTTTATGTATCCAAGAATCACATTAGTCCTTTTGGCCATAGCATTGCACTGGAAGATCATGTTCACCTGATTATCCACCAGGACCCTGACATGTTTTTCCAGAGATATTGCTTCCCGGGATTGAGTATCCCATCCTGTAAGTATGACCGACATTCTTTGTTCTTAGATGTACATGTATCAGAGGGGTAGCTGTGTTAGTCTGGATCTGTAGAAGCAACAGAGAATCCTGTGGCACCTTATAGACTAACAGACGTTTTGGAGCATGAGCTTTCGGGGTGCTACCATTCATCAGATGCATGTAGTGGATTTCGGGGCAGGTATATATATGCTGGCAAGCAAGCTAGAGATAACAAGGTTAGTTCAATCAGGGAGGATGAGGCCCTGTCTAGCAGTTGAGGTGTGAAAACCAAGAGAGGAGAAACTGGTTCTGTAGTTGGCAGCCATTCACAGTCTTTGTTCAATCCTGAGCTGGTGGTGTCAAATCTGCAGATGAACTGAAGCTCAGCAGTTTCTCTTTGAAGTCTGGTCCTGAAGTTTTTTTGCTGCAGGATAGCCATCTTAAGGTCTGCTATGTGTGGCCAGGGAGGTTGAAGTGCTCTCCTTACAGGTTTTTGTATATTGCCATTCCTAATATCTGATTTATGTCCATTTTCTTTTCCGTAGAGCTGTCCAGTTTGGCCGATGTACATAGCAGAGGGGCATTGCTGGCATATGATGGCTATATTACATTGGTGGACGTGCAGGTGAATGAACCGGTGATGGTGTGGCTGATCTGGTTAGGTCCTGTGATGGTGTCACTGGTATAGATACTGGGCAGAGTTGGCATCGAGGTTTGTTGCATGGATTGGTTCCTGAGCTAGAGTTATTATGTGCAGTGTGCAGTTGCTGGTGGTAAGTTTCAGGTTGGCAGGTTGTCTGTGGGCAAGGACTGGCCTGCACCAAGGCCTGTGAAAGCGTGGGATCGTTGTCCAGGATGGTATGTAGATCCCTGATGATGCTTTGGGGGTTTTAGCTGGGGGTGTAGTGACTGCCAGTGGAATCCTTTTGGTTTCTTCTTGGGTTGTCTTGCAGTTAGGAGAGTTCTGGGTACACGTTGGCTCTGTCATCTGTTTCCTTATTTCTCTGTGCTGGTATTGTAGTTTTTGCGATGCTTGGTGGAGATTTTGTAGGTGTTGGTCTCTGTCTGAGGCGTTAGAGCAGATGCGGTTGTACCTCAGTGCTTGGCTGTAGACAATGGATCGTGTGATGTACCCGGGATGGAAGCTGGAGGCATGAAGATAGGCATAGCAGTCGGTAGGTAGATGTATATGTTTACATTTAACCATATTAAAACACATATTGTTTGCTAGTTAACTTGCACCCAGCTTACCAAGTGATTCAAATCATTCTTTATCAATGGCCTGTCCTTTTCAGTATTTACCATTCCCCCAATCTTTATGTAATCTGCAGATTTTGTGATGATTTTATGATTTTGTCCAGGTCATTAATAAAACATTTAAACAATGTAGGGCCAAGAACCAGTCCCTGCGGGACCCCATTGGAAATACAACCGCTTGATAATGATTTCCTGTTTACGTTTACATTTTGACACTTATCAGTTAGCCAGTTTTTAATCAATTTAATGTGCGCTATGTTAATCATCAGGCTGTCTGCTTTCCTATGCAGAGAAAGGGAGGAGACTCTTACAGGTAATATGCTTGTTCTCTAGAGTGCTGCACTCTTTGCACTGGGTCTTCTAATTTAAAAATTAGCAGCATTGTGTTACGTGGTGGAAGCTGCTTCTCTGTCTAGCTTTGCCACGCTGAATTATGCTGGTATCTGCTGGGAGGGGGTTCATTAAGAAGATATTGATATTCCCTCTCTGTAAAAAATTATTGGGGTGAGGGATTAATGTCAACCAACAATGGGAAGAAACCAGTAAACCTTAGTACACACCTGTGAAACTCATGACACCTGTTGTCACTCTTTACCTTCACGCATCTCCCCAGTCTCCAAAAGCCAAAAAGAACAGGTGAGCTTTGCAGTGTGCCTTACAGGTCAGTAATTCTCAGGGTGTTTTGGACCAACTGGTGCACAAGGTCCAGGGGCTGTTAAGCAACATATCTTTCCAGCAGTCCCCTTTCTTTTACATCAAAGTGTCTTCTGCTAGAGTATTTCTCCTAAATGCAACTCTGGTATGGCACAGAGAATATCTTTCAGAGAGATATGAAACCACTGGGATTTCAAAGAGCCTTTACAATAAATGTCTAATGTACCTTCTTTGTGAAAAGGGACACTATCTTGCCAAGTTGGGTCTTTAACAAATATTTCATAGCCACTCTTGGGTATATATGAGTTGCTGGTTACAGTGAGTGTCAAAACAGCTACCATAATTGGTCATAAATGTACTATATTTGCCATATTTCTTATTCCAAATATAGAAAACACGGCTTATTGTAGCAAAATCAATTACTGCAGTTTGTTTTTAAAAAGTGGCACTAATTTATAGAAAATTCCTTTTCTGAAATTGGATTAATCGCTTTTGAAATCATTAGTCTTGTTTTGATTAATTCTGCGGGAGCCATACTGTTATGTTCTGCACAGCAGTAAAAGTGTAAGTACAGTTACTCCTGGGGGAAAGAATTCATGTCCCCTACAGATTTTTTTTGCTTTCCTTCAGAAAAATGCCTTTCGGACGGGGAAGCAAAGGGCAGCTGCAAAAGCAGCCACGCACACCTCCCCAGAAGTGCAGATGTGTCGTATTGGGGTGGGAGTAGGGCTCGGGATGCCCTGGCTTGTGGCTCCTACGCTGTGCCAGGTTCAATTGCTAGTCCTTACTCAGCTGGGGGCAGGGGAGGATGGGACTTCCTCTTTCCCTGCAAGGAGCTGCCGGGGCCAAGTGAGACATACCCTAGAAACCTCCCCTGGCTGCAGGAAGATCTGCATCCCCCTCTCCTACTTCCTGCCCCCCATCGCTCCTCAGCTGTAGGGGGGAGGGTCACTGTATGGGGAGCAGCTCCCCTGTCTGCCCATCTCTGACCCTGCAGTCAGATCACCGCACACTGAGCCTTCTGTGCTAGACCCCCACCCCAACAAGCTCCACCTCCTCTGCAACTGGATCCCCCCATGAGCCCCCAGCACCCCAACTCCATTGAGCCCCAACCAACCTCACCCAGACCCCCCCATGCAGAGCCCCATTCCCCCTAGACCTGGAACCCCCCAATGAGCCACCTTCACCCAGATTGCCCTACGCAGAACCCTCACTAAGCCCCTCCACACTTCAATCCTTCCTGACTGAGCCTGCCTGAACCATACCTGGATCGGTGGGCTGGGCATGCGTGGCAGGAGGGGCACGGCCTTGGGGTGTTTCTGGAACAGGCCTGGCCCTTGCACTGTCAGGGTTGGGTGCAGCCTCATCATCAAGTCTGTGTCTGGAAGAGGGGAAGGACTCAGGGCAGTCTCCCATCTCTGTGAAACTAGTGGCCTGTGGTCCCCACTACCATGCTGGAGAGTCTGTATTTATTTACTGATAAATAAAATATGCAGAATTTTTTTGTGTGTGCAGAATTTTTATTTTTTTTGGCTCAGAATTCTCTCAGGAGTAATACAGTGTAAAAGAATGGGTGTAATAGGATTAAAGAATAGGTTTTGGAAGTCCTGCGGTGAGTTCTATTCCTGATTCTATCACTGACTCGTATGCAAGCCACTTAAATTGCATGAGTCACTAACCTCTCTCTACTTCATTTCTTATCTGTAAAAGTAGAATAATACTTGTATTGTCCCTCATCTTTGAATGTCTCCACTGCCTCTCCCTCCACTGAATTATATTTAAATTTCTTGACCTAATTTCCAATAACTTACATAATTCTCTACTCATGGCTACCTAACCTATTTAAATATCTTTTAGAGATGCTAGCCTCAATGTCCAGTTTGTACAATTCTCCTACAAACCTCTTCATGCCTTTATGACGTGTATAAATACTGAATGCCTTCCCTATCCTTATTCAGATTCCGCCTTAATATTTGGTGTTTCATTGATGCTCACGAGTGAGTCATCAATATGTCTTTTTAAAAGAAGCCTTTTAATTGAATCACCAGGATATTCATATGCCTACAACTGAGTAATATGTGATCTCATTGCTGTAATTCTCATATGTTTGTCACCCCTACTTATGACATCTAAAATTCTGTTGTAAATGTTTGGGATAGGTACTGTGTCAATCTTTGTACTGTGAAATGCTTTTGGGTGCTGAAAATATGTCTACTTAACCATGCTGCTGAAACTTAATGTTTTAACTTGCTTTGAAAGTACTACTGTATGTAAATTTAATTATGAGAAAAGGGGAGAAACAGGATTTCTTTAATGCTTCTAGTTAATACAGTTTTTAAAAAACTATGTAAATATAATTTAATAAGATCAGTGACATAAAATGTGTCTTGTCATCTTACACACTTCTGATATCTGGCTTAACCGACCATATTAGCTGGTTCATCCCATGCTTTTTTGTGTCCTGAGGTCTCACCTTCATACAGTCTTTTGGTATCACTGGTTTTCTTGCCTCGTTCGTAGTGCCTCTTTTGTTTTGCCATCAGCATCCCGTGTCTGCTTTCCTGACCTGAACACTGATGGTAGTGCTTAGAATAATCAGCTTCTTTAAAAAATTCTGCTGTACTTTTCCTCTTCCTACTCCTTTATTGATATCCTGTTGAAATTAATGGAATGTTAGGTAAGTGTTTTCTGAAGGACGTATTTGGTTTAGATACCAGTCAGCAGTTTTAGTAAACTTCTAGTGGTTGCAAAAATGCCAGATTGGCAACATTGCAGTGTATCCTTTCCCAGGTTGCTCTTTGGCACTCCATGGCTTGCGTTGCCTGGCAAGCTGGGGTGGGGGTGGGGGGGTGCTAGCCTGGGGCAGGGCCAGCTGCTACAGTGTGTGGGGGGTTGGGAGCTCTGGGCAGGGGCCAGTAGCCACAGTGGGGACTGGGCTCTGGTGGGCACAGAAGAGGGGAGGCCTTGGGCGGAAGGGGTGAGGCTAGCTTCTCCAAGCCTGGGGTTCACCCACCGCCCATGTGTAACTGAGAGGAGAATCTGCCTTTTTTTTTTTTTTTTTTTTAATATATTTTCTGATCCCACTTTTGGTTTTGAGAGAGAAGGGGGAAATGAGCCTGAAGCATAAAAAGCACAATGTGTTTCGAAAGCGCCAATAAAAGTAGAACACTTTAGTTGTATTAGGAGCAAATTAGTTGTTCAAGTGATCTTTACTCTAGCAGCTTGTATAGAACTTCAGATGTTTTGCATGTAATGGGATCCATTCATATGTAAATAATGGCATATGGGGTGTGGAAGTGTGAACTGTCATAGGCATATTTGTACTGAAGTGAAAGACGTTCTCCATGCTCGCCATTTGCATGTACTTATGATCCATATTCAAATATTGCTGTATGAGGTATCCTAATTCTTTTTTCCTTCATTGTTTGCCTTTAAAAATTGTTTACTTTCAGTTAGTAAATGCTTACATTAAAATGCGATAAATACAGATATAGAGAAAACCTTTCCAAAGAATTCTATTTCAATAAGAAGATACAGTTACCTGCTAATGTTGTTGGATTCCAATTCTTGTAACAGACATTAATTTTCTATAATGGGTGGTTGTTTCAACCTTCTGCAGAGAGGTTTTAGTGAATAAGCAAATTTTTTTTGACCTAATGTCAACTGTATGTAACACATACAAACCTTACGATCGTATAATTGCCTTGTTTATTATTAAGTAATTTGAATACGTCTCTGAGTATCTGACTTGGGCTATATCCACACTACTGCGTATGCTGGCAAAACTTGTCACTCAGGGATGTGAATATTCCACCCCGAGCAATATAAGTTATACTGATCTAAGTGCTCGTGTGCATAGTGCTGTGTCAGCAGGAGAAGTTCCTGCCCCCGACATAGCTTCTGCTGCTTACTGAAATGGTTTTTTTATGCCAGTGGAAGAGCTCTTCTGTTGCCAGGCATAGAGCATCTTCAGCAGATGCTCTGCAGCGGCTCACGATATCAGTACAGCTGTGCTGGTGCAGCGCTGTACATATAGACGACCTTACTTGGATGTTCTTTCAGGGTAGGTTTACATGGCAGGAAAAAAACACCCTCGCAGCAGCATGATCCAGACTTGTGCCACAGTGCTGAAAACAGACCTGCCCTGCTCCCCAGGCTTCAAAGCCTGAGCGTCTACACAGCTAGTTTTAGCACTGTAGCACAGGCCCCGCATGCTGAGTCTGTAGACCTAGGCTCTGAGATTCACTGGGTTGTTGGGTTTTTTGGTTATTTGCTGTGTAGACATAACTAAAGATCCCGTATACTGGGATCTGACTCTTAGGGTTTTTTCTTGTCTCTTGTTTCTGTTTGCTGAATCCATTAAACCCTAGGAAAGATTGGTTTTACTATCAAGATTTACTGGCAAAACCTGAATTTGTGATTCCCGTAACTATCAACAATTATAAAAAACATGACATAATAATCAATTTAAAGTTTTATTTCGTAAATTGAAAGAAGACTCTCTAATTAGCTGCCTAGTCTAAATTCCATTTATTTTTCGCTCAAGTTGTTAAGATTACTTTCCTTCTCACTTACAATAGCTTCAAACACACTACTTTAGAAATGCTTTTGTAGTAAGCTGCAGACAAACTAATTTAAACAAATTTGTGAAGCCAAATCTGACTAAGGCTCCTTGACTATAAGAATTGAAGTTATTACATTGAGTTTTACTGCATTGGGAGGTGAGAGGGAACTTATTTTAGATAATTTAAAATAAAATCTTGGTTGCTGTCAAAGATCTTATTTTTCACTCCCTACCACCAAGTTAGCCTTTTTATGGCAGCTACAATTGTATCTTTTATAGAATGTCTCGTGTAAGAGGGCTAGCACTCACAGGCAGTCTAGTCCAGGAGAGAGTCTTGTAGAGCACTGGGAATCTGTACACCTGGGTTTTGTTCACTCCTCTACCACTGACCAGTGGTGTGCTTTGGGAAGTCACTTAACCTTGATTTGTCATTACGGGAGTGGGCTTTCCCCTTTATCAGCAATTCCTTCATTTTAATCTTTCCAACTATCAATAACACGCTCCAAATTGTGCATTTATAGTGTGTATTGTACTGTTTATCTCCATGTGCCATTCAGCCTCGTATCTCAGAACACCTCACAAAACATGCACTAACCAATCAGAAATGCACTGCCTGTCACTTGTGCCTGAATAAATATTTGTCATTAACAAAATTGCAATCCAATTACAACTGGACATATCCATTATTCCAAAGCAAGCACATCCACCAAAAAAACTTATTTGAATGGTTTTTGCCTTGAGACTCATGAGTTGTAGCTTAGAGTTTGGATTCCAGGGTTAGGCGCTATCATGTGGAAGATTGAAGTTTGATTGCAGTCAGGAAAATGATATATTTAGCAATTCTATATTCTAGTGTGTGTTCCTTCATGAAGTCATACCAATCTTACCATAGAAATTACAGATGGAAAATACTTTAGTATTGCAGTTTGCTTTATCCATCTGACACATTATCCAAGTGGTGCAGCAGCTTTCCTTAGGGGATATTTTGCAATCCAATAATACTCAGTATTAAGAAATATTACTGATATCAGCTTAATTGTTCTCTGCTAAATTTCATCCTATTAGTTATTCTTGGACTACCCTAAACAAGTCCTTTTTTTCTTTCCCATTTCTGTGATTTTTTTTTCCATTCCCTCTCCTCCCCGCCTTTGAGTACCCTTCAGCTTCTGTCAACAGTTGTGTTCTGTGCCTCTCCATATTCCAAATGTGAAGTGTGCTCCAGAATCTAGTATAAACCAAAGTCAGAAAAGTGCATTAGAGAATTTATAGACCATTTTGAATTTTATTTGTGAAAAGCTGAGACTTGTGTAGCATGCCTTGTATGAAGGAAAACTGACCGTAATGCTTTGTTTTTCCTTGATTGACAGTAAATTGATCTACCCTCAGTAGGACACCCAAGCTTGCATAAATGTGCTTTAAGTATATTTTCTTGCTCCATAAATTATGCATTCATCACACTGCACTGTGATTTGGTATTGCTTATGTATTACATTAAAACTTTTAATTTCAAGAGCAGCAGACTTCATGCTGAAACATTGCCATCTCTTAAGTGAGTTTGAGCAACTTGAAGCCCCCTTGCTTGGCATTACTACTTTTCAGCTGTTTGGTACAGCATGCCTTTTCTTGGTCAGCAGTAATGGATGTGAATGACCTCTGGGGATTGAAGAAATAAGGAGCAGTTGATTAAAAAAAATATTTGCCAATCAGTTTTTCTTTCCTCAGTAGTTCCTTTGTATTCAACCTTGTTTTTCCAACTCAGTATTTTCCTCCCAACTTCTAGTCAAGTTGTCATTAATTTAAATTTAACAGAAAAGTTGTAAAAGTTGTTTAACCTCCTCTCATCGTTCAAGAAGCAAGTTTGTGTAATGTGCAACTTCACTTCAGTTGCAATTTTCATGTGCGCTATATCTCTAAGATTGAACTGTAACTTGAATAGGAGAAAGTTATATTTTGACCAAAGATTTTACAAAGGCAACGCATATGAAAGCTGTTAAGCCTCTTCTCCTGATGAGAATATAAGGTCCATGGCTCGCTCCCATACAAAAGTGTGCTGATGACACATGCACAGTACACACAGATCTTTGTGTGTTCTGTCAGTTTGTTGTTTTGCCATACCTTCTTGCTCAGTCTAGATATTGTTATGGCAGTTTTTTCAATGCAGATGTTGAGTTCAGTTTCAAGTGAGAGGTTGACTGTGATAGAGGATCCCAGGTATGCGAACTTGTTCACCACTTCAAGTTCATAGTTGTTGATCTTGATGGAGGGTGCTTCCTCAACTCCCGGGCACATTATGTTCATCTTTATTATTCAGTAATTATCACACTTATAATTACAACATTGCCCTTCTAGAGATGGAAAGACACAGCAGGAAGTAATGCAAAGTTATTTGATCAACAAAAATCTTTCATTAACTTATTGCTGTTGAGAATTGTTCTGTTAAGTGACACTGAAAAATAGCAGTTTAAGCCTTGAAGTAGTAATTTATAATGAACATCAGGTTAAACACATGTTATTGCAGTGGTACTCAACCATAGATGAAGAATACATAATTATACAAAGGTTACAATGTAAGCAGTATTTATGACTGTCAGTTCTAATTCCACTGGTGTGAAGAAGTGTAGCTCTACTCATGTTCTTGTCATCTACTTGTCTATTCCTAAACTGCTATTTGTTTCCACTGGCATTTGCGCTAGTTGTCATGATGTTGTGCAGTGCCTCACTCAAACCCAGGAAGAACGGTACATGGAGAGCTATAAAGAGTGAACGTGACCTCGTACCCTCTCATTATCACTACTTCATCATGTCTAAAATAGATTTTGTTTTCTGATATTGCTCCATGTCACAGGGACAAGAGAGGGAGAGGAACTGGGGTCTGATTTTTCAATTTGCAGCAGTGGTTTTGCAAATAACTTTATGGGGTCTTGGAGAATATTAATCACTTTCTGAGATGAACTAATGAAGGCAATCACATAAAAATGTACTTTCATAATCCTGCCAAAGATAATCTTAGTTAAGATGTATATAGTATGGTTTCATACAGAGTTTCTCGAGACTTTACATAGATTGGTAATATCTCCATTTTCCCAGTGGGAAAGCTGAGGCACAGAATGCTTCGATCTTTCCTTCCTGATAAGTATATTCCTCATTCATGAAAAGATACTTAACTTTTCTATTTGCTGTACCATGTTTTCCTGTCTCTCTAATCTCTATTGGCCATGGTTTGAAGCTGGGCATCCTAAAATACTCCTTAATGCTTGGTAGAGCAACCCCCTCATCCTGTGTCAACCTGTACAATGAACTACATTTAACTCCATCCAAGAATAAAATTGGATTTTCTCCTCATCTTTTTGTGTAAAACTACCAGTGTTTGAAAAGGGACCTGTAGTAATTCTCACCATCTCTGTAGTTCCAATAGCTTTTCGTTGAATGTTTTCAAGCATTACACCACAATAAAATATGTTGATTCTTTTTAAAGGGCTCTTTCATAAGAAGGAATTCACTTTTTACCATTAGTTGGTAATGGAATGTTAACTGTGGGTCAAGTGTACACACTATAATTTCCCCATTTCAATTTAAACTTTTCTGAGTTTATTGCACTCTGCACTACAACGCCATCTGAGCTAAATTTAGCTGTATGGAACCAAATTATGCTATTGATAGGACTACACACTGGCTGAATTTGACCCATGATTTCAGTGAACCCTGCGCACCTTTAGAAACATAGTTGAGTATCAGATCCAAGAGTTGTCGTCTCTAGTCATTTTCCAAATAGGGTTCATAGAACTAGTGACTATATCCTACATTCAATGGGTAGAAAATTAAGGCAGTTGAGGACTAGGTAGCTCCTTAGACTAGGCTTCTGCGCTGTTAGATTCTCCTCCTTTGCTGAAACAACCAATTGGCCAGATCAGTTCTTTTTCTTGTTAAACATAGGCACATTTGTATACAAGTATCTCCTATCCCAAGTTTAGACAATAATAAATGCAAGTATACTGCACTCATTTTACCCTTTTTTTTCCCCCTTGATTTGCCCAGTTCTCCTTGTACCAAATCTTGCACAATATACTACTCTTATCCCGGACATTTGTTTCCTACATCTCTGGTTAAACCACTCTCTCCTGTTTTTGTAATGCAGATGTTACTGAGATGAATGTAGATGGTACCACTTTCCCTTTGATGTGGCACTGCTACATTGCACACCTGCCCACCGGACCTTAAGTTATCAGCAGATTAGCTTAGATGTTCATTACCTGCTCTATTACTTATCATGCATCTGTTTTGTAGAATAGTTTCAAGTCCTATAGTTTCACAAATTTGAGTCTCTTTGATGGTACCATTATAAGTATTTTACATTGACATTTCTTAAATTTGCATGGATATTTTGCTCATTCAGATTGTCTACACTGATATGTTAAACACAATAGTTCTTTATAGAGTTATCATTCTGATTATTTTCAAGATGTCAAAATACATTTTTTCCACATAAATGTCTTCCCCTACCCAAAATTATGTCATTGATTTGTCATTGATCTGTTTTTTATATATATTTTCCCCCAAAATTTGTTCCTCCTCAAGACTGTCCCAGTAGCGTGACCACCCAGGAAATCTAGTCAATTGGTGTGACCATGTAACTTGTCCTGTCATGAAATCTGGAAACCATTTGTCTAAGACAAAAGGATTTGCAATACTGGTGTATTGCACTATTAAGAATTAATTGTCAGAGTAGTCATCATTCCATCAGCTTTTATTTTTGCTGTCTCTTATCTTTTTCTTTTCCAGTTGGTTCATTAGGTAGTTCAACTTAGGCCAAAAAAAAAAAAAGTGCTTCAAAATTTTTGTTTTGTTTTCAACAGTGCCCTTAAAGATAGCCGTTTCCCCCCAATGACGAGGGATGAGCTGCCACGGCTTTTCTGCTCAGTGTCTCTACTCACTAATTTTGAAGATGTATGTGATTACTTGGACTGGGAGGTAAGGATTCCAGATCTTTTTAAAGAAAGCTACCTTGATACCAGTATACTCTAGTTCCTCCCAACCTTATAAGAAAATAACTGAAATTTGGGAATATTTAGTGTACTTCTCCTGTTGTCTTTTATACACATAAGATGAGGCATCTCTGGTGTCTCCTGGGAGATGTGGTGTTACCATGCAAGTTCTCAGGTATGGAAACCATAAAGTGGAACTGAGCCATTTTCATGCCCACTGGATGATCACAGTGAACCTGTGTTCTTAAAAGAGACATGAACAAGGCACCATTGATGTCTGGTGGTTGGTTTTTTTTTGTTTTTTTTTTTTGAAGATTAAATTCTGCAATATTAAAATAGACATCGTTCAAAATACATCCTTAGTTTTTTGGATCAAAACTTTCTGTAATATAGTTGTTATAGAGGAGACCTAGACAGTTATAGTCCATCACTCTGCTAGAACAAGATAAGTCTCTAGAAAGAGGCTGTACCAGACAATATATACTGATACTACATTTGACCTTAAGCTGCTGGAATCACATAATGTGCTCATTGCAAAACAAAAAAAAGGCCCCACACAGCTGCCTCATTTAGATATAGGAATAAGCATGGGTGGCTGAAGCCAAATAACACTTTATCTAGTGAAAAAGGTGTAAGCCGGACACTTAGAACCTGTCTCCACTAATCCCTTGAAAACAACGAGAACCAAATATACCATTTTTTTTTTCAATTTAATACTTATCCTATGAGGAGCAGCATCCACTTTACTTGTTATGGTTAAAGGAAAACTGCACACGTTGTCTTGGCACAGCAGAATAAAAAGTCACAGGTTAAGAAGCAATTGCTGTTATGTTTAAATTTCTTTTTTTTTTAACAATATATATTTGAGTGTAACAGTTTTACTGAAAATTTGTTACTTACAAAAATAATCGGCATGTTCTAGTCCACTATAAAAGAAAACAAATTCCACTGTCTTGTGTTAATAATGGTTTAACACACATAAGAGCTCTAATGCTTAGTTCGTTTTTTAAAAACAGTAATGCTTTTCTACTGGCTGTACGTGCAAGTTGAAAACTGGTGTATAGTCTCCATAATTGGGTGCTCTCACTGGTGAAGGTCAGAAGTGACCTCATTTTCATTGGAGTAACTGTCTCCAGAATTAGCCTCAGAAGTGCCAATTGTATAGTAATTGAAAACTTAAATATAATGCATTTCACAGTTAATTGGTAGTGACAGCAGCTTCATGTCTTCTCTACTACTGAG
Source organism: Chelonoidis abingdonii (assembly GCF_003597395.2). Classification (NCBI taxonomy): domain Eukaryota; kingdom Metazoa; phylum Chordata; order Testudines; family Testudinidae; genus Chelonoidis; species Chelonoidis abingdonii. The sequence goes on from NC_133776.1 coordinate 87,660,474, forward strand.
CAAAATGGGTGCTAGTTTTCTTTGAGGAACGATCAGTATTTTCACCATAAACACCATTTTTCATGATTTATCTCTCATCTGTCAAAAATTTACTCTGAGCTGAAGCTTTGTCGTAAACCAGGAACAGGTGTTTTTTTAGATAATCCAATTGTTGGTCTCTGAGCTACATAAGTACAATATATGTTTGGACCACAATTTTTCAAGCATTAATAACTACAGCGGCTTTTTTAAATGAAACTTTACAGGCCAATAATTAAATCAATTTAGTAAAAAATTTAAACTGGTTGAGATTTTGTCTAGTCTGCTTGCTACAGTTTAGCATGTTCAGAAACTGTTTTTCATAATGTTTTAAATGTACTCTAATATTTTATTGGCTTCATGCTATCATCTAATACAGTATAATGTAACGATCGTTATCTTCCCAAGTTGAAATATCCATTTCAAGTTTCCAGATAAATATTTTTACATAATGACAAACTGTTTCAAAGGAGCCATTATGTTCTATCAAATAAGCATATTGCTTGAAAATGACCAAAATACATATTTGTTCGAGAGAGGGGCTTAAAACCAAATTTCACATTCTATATTTTATGCAAAGTCCTATAAAATTTAATAACAGAAGAAAAAATAGGATTTGACAGAAATGACTTCAGATAGTAATAAAATATAAATTCCTTTTGATAGAATTTGTAATCCTACGTATAGAATTAAATAGAGAACTATATCCCAGCTGTAGCATTCTATATGTTGGTTTAAAAATTCTGTAGAAAAATATTTGCTATGAAATTTCTTAAGACACTTCAATAAGGGAAACTATTAGCCTTTTTTGGAAGGGTGGGAAAGGCAAGAGTATTGTCAAATATTTTAATATTGTACTTTAAAAGCCTCTAACGTGGTAAGGGAATCAAGAGGTGGCCATAATGTAATGAGTCTCCTGAAACATGGCAGAATCCTGTGGTTCTTTCTACCATGCTTTTCAAGTGATGGTGCTATATATAATTATAAATGACGTACAGGCATTCCATATGAAGTAAGAAGTTTATACTGAAATGTTAGTCCTTAAAAGAATGATGTGTCACTGTACATGCCCCTTGCAGTGAGACAGCTTATGTCATCCATGTTTCTTTTAAGGGAACTGCAGTTATGCAATGTCAGTGGCAAAAAGACATTTCAAGATGGCTAGAATATGACCTAAAGAGAGATTCTGGGTCTTCCATCTGGTATAACTGCTCATTTCCAGATCATCCTGAAAAATCATCAGCCTGGTTAGGAGACCTTACTTCTGTAGGTATGCTATTGAGATCTTGTGGGAGCTAATTCAGCAATTTGCTGACAGAAGTCAAAATATTTCAAAATTGCAGATCCAGTCAGCTTGTTGTGGTGGTTTAGAGGCAAGATCATTTGAAGACGTGGTTCAGGACAGGAGTGCCTCCTATACCCTGAAACAGACTGATAGATCTTCCTTCCACTGATTAATGAATTGTTTTCTCAAACTGAAGAGATCAGTTTTTCAGTTGCAGCAAGCAGTAAGAGATCCTCTTTGCAGCAGAGACTTCAGGCGAGTAAACAGGAGACATGAGTGAATTGACTGCCATTAGCTCCCATATGATTTTTCAGATTGCCACCATTTTCACCTCTTATAAAGATTTGCACCTTTTTCTATTTACTGTCAAAGGATCACTTCAGTACAGTGGTTCATGAAGACACTTCATAAAATACATAGGGTTTCCATTCACGCATGATTGTATGTGATTGCACTGTGCATCAGTAGTTCACAGACGTGGTGGTTTGAAATGGATGCTGGGCAGATATGCATTGTCTCCTCATTTCTCTAAACAGAGTCTTCCTCCCACGAGACATCTCTCCACTACCCCTGTCCAATGACTACTTTTGTGTTGTGTCTCAGCCTTTCCATCAAGAAAAGGTCTGAGACAGGCAGTGTCATGAATTCTGGGATATGTTTTTGAATGATAATACTTCAATAGAGAATGTAGACACCAGAGGGCAAGTGGGGAAGCAACTCATGGAGGTAAAATACTGTTTAATGCCATTGACATGGAGGCAATAAGATCTGCACCTTTTCACATCCACCAGTGTATCTGATGGGACCTTTTCTCCCATTCCATTTCCCCTTGCAGCCATCCAGCCCCAAAGCAAACTCAGTTTTATTCCTCCCTTTATCCTTCGTACAATCTCCTTCCTAATTTCTCTCCCCCTCCACTAAGGTCATCCCTGCCCTGCCCAGACTGCAATTTCCTCTTCTCCAAAATTATTATTTTTTTTTTGCTCATTGCTTTTTTGCTTTTGAATTCCTTTACTCTCAACTCATGTCAGAGTTGGAATCTTTAAACTATTTAGCGAGACATTTCCTTACAATACAATGCTCCACACAGGAAATCAAACACAAAAAAATGTTCTGCTAGGTTACTAAACAATACACTGGGTTTCAGAATCTTTTTTTTTAAAGGGAATTGTTTGGTTTGCTTAGATCCTAAATAAAAGAGGAGATTCCTATCCATTCTGCATCTTAGGCCACTGAATCCCTTACCCCACGAAAGAGGTTCAGGACGCTGTATCAGGAGCCCCTGGGAGGAAAAAATTAAATCCTACAAAATGGATAGGACAAGTATGAAATATGCTTATATGTTTCATGAGGCAAGCTTTGGTACTACAGACTGGCTATTTGGGAGTGGATACCTTGTTAATGTGTGAACGACAAACTAATGTATATGTTTTCTGCATTTCTCTTTTATGAAAATACAGAAGGAAGCAGAAGCTATGCTATCATTTCTTAGTCACTCACACCCAATCACAGATGGGTTTCCCCAGTACTTTATCCTTTCAGTCATTTTTTTCTCCTGTTAAGATCATCTGTGTCTTCTCACCACAAAGTGATTCAGATTTCTTGACAAAGCTTTGTGATATTGAAACAAGCCTTCCTGACATCAAGAAAAGTCAGGATTCAGACAGCACAGAAAATTAGCCAAGTTTCTTCAGTAGTTCCACATTAAGCATACCATCGTACAAATTCAGGCTACTTAATGGCCAGTATTTTGTCAGCTTCTGGTTCCTAAAATAATGTAAAATGGTCTTTTATCCTGAATTTGTTGTCCTTTGATGAAATGCTACCAAGCTGTAGAAGCCTCTTGAGACTGTGGCTGTGGGGTTTGATGATGAGATGAAAGTGAATAGTAATAACTGAGAGATGGCTTTTCATCAGTCTGTACGAAATTAGATAGTAATTTTAGAGTTCCTGGTGAAGAGATGCACCCAAGAGACAGTTTTAAAAAAACAACCGCCCAAAATTTAAGCCTGGTCCAGTCAATTTAACCTAAACTGGAAAAAAAAACAAAAAAACCCACACTTACACCAGAAGAGGAATGTCCACGCAGAGGTTTTCAGTTGTTAGCTATAGTGGTTTAAATTCACAAGTTAGGTTATACCAATGCAATTTCTTGTGTAGTTGTGGGAAGGGTTAGTAGTATGTCAGGAGTGCGTTGGACATCAGAATTAGAGCAAGACGTTTTCATGAACTCTGTCAGTCCGTTGAATTGGTTATGACACACAATCTACGCATCAATGAGAATTATGTTTACTGTCTGTTGGAGTGCAGTTATTTGTTGGTTGGGTATTGAATCATATTCAGCACGTCATCAGTATAGTAAAGGCTGTGTTATCCGGCACTTTATCAGTCGGAAAGCTCTATTATCCAGCATTTCTGATATCTCCCAATAAAAATCTTCAATCTAGTAGCGGGGAATAGTATACTGCCCAGAACGTTATGCAGTTGCACATTTTGCACCCTACTTTTATGCAAAAGAGGCAGAAGACAAGCAAGCAAGCTGTTATCAGGGATTTATTCAAAAAAATAGTTTCCAGGGTGCGTCTTAGGGTTATTACAGATTCAGCCCAATCCACTACACCTTCCCTATCTTCAATGATAATTGATGTTGATAACGATGACCCTGAGGCACTGCAGGAGCCTTGAAGTGTCTTCTGAATCACGAAATATTAAATTATGTTCAGTATAATTTTAGTGATATGCATGTACACCATGCAGTGCCTATAGTGATATGTAGTGTTCATAAGATAAAAGTTTTCTATACAGTAGGTTACCTGTATACACCTAAGTACTTCAAGAAACCAACCACTCTGCAGTGCAGTACTACAGCTAGATTGGTGAATATCTCCGTACTGCACTACTGTATTTTATACTTTATTCATTTTATTAAATTCTAATTCTTTGAAAATTTGGTATTTCATTGGTCAAAAAAAATATTTTATACCTCTGTTAACCAGAATATTTGATTAACCGGCACCCACCATTCCCCCAACGTGCCAGATAACAAAGCTTTTACTGTATTTCTGGTTAATTCCTCATGAATATTGTAAACTATAAGTTTTCATGATCACCTCTGTTGCACAGGATATTAGCACAGGAAGGTGGACCTTACTTTATATATTCCACAAAATTTTTAAATTTGATTTTGAAGACATGCTAAAAATAAAACATATTTTACAAAATGCCTTGACTAATTGAATATATACATCTCTACCCCGATATAATGCGGTAAAGCCGCTCTCTGCGGGGCCGGGCTGCGCACTCTGGCAGATCAAAGCAAGTTCGGTATAACGTGGTTTCACCTATAACACGGGAAGATTTTTTGGCTCCCGAGGACAGCGTTATATCGGGGTAGAGGTGTACTACCGTAAATACTATATCTGTTCATCTAGATTCCAATCCCACTGCTCTCCTTATCTGTTCTTAGGATTCATAAAAGTATTATCACTTGTGAATTAAAACAAGGAGAATGTCAATAGCCTTCTAACTTACTATTATAAAGCAGGCAAGAAGAGTGATGAGGGTGCATATATGTTATCACAGCACAACCAATACCCTGGGTGACTGCTCTGTGAGTTGCCTAATAGAAGCAGCATGGAAATAGGTAGATTAATAATAATAGCCTGAAAATTACCATACACAGAGGCTAAATACGATATTTTTGTACAAATTGGAAACAGAAAAAGTTAAAAAAAAAATTACGGTTTAAAATGGAATCCATGGTCATGTTATATGTGACTTAGGCTACAAAACTTTGACAGGCTCATGTAGTTACACTTGTCTGTCCTCCTCTTTCTACCTCCAATTGCTTGCTAAACTCACTTGTTGAACCTTTTCTAAAATTGGATTGTAAGCTGTTCATGGTAGTCACCGTCCTGCACTGGATTTGCATATTGTCTAGAACAACGGGACCCCAATCCCGATCTACATGCTGTAATAAAAATAGATTTCAAAGGAGTTGCAGTTGTTGTGTTTTAGGACAGATAGATGTTTTTTCAGTTTCTGGTATGTCGGAAAATTTAAAACTGGTAGTGTTTGTATGTAAACATAAATGTTTTGGTCAGGATACATTTTGGGTTTTTTCTTGGCATTTAGTCAATCTGTAATTACTTTTCTGCTGTAATCAGTTTGTCTTGCAAATTTGATCTGAAAAAGATGCAAATTGCTACACTAATAAAAGGGGGCACCTGAGCTTCACATGTGCATCACTTTGTACTAGTGTGAAGTTTCCCATCATTCAGATATGGTCTTACAGTTTGCATAAAGTTACTAGTTGGTTTCCTTGACCCTAGAATAAATTAGGCAAGATCTGCTTAAACTTTTCATTCCCAAATTTCCATTTGCCATAATAGAACTGTCTGGTTCAGAATTACACCTTCAAAGAGTACAGATTTGGCTTCTAAAACAAAGTTACACCTGCTTACTTGAAAGTTTAGGTTCAGAAATGTAAGAGAGATTAATTGAGACCAGTTGATATGAAGGAGGTTAGAGATGAAACTTTTCTGAATGAAGATGTGAATCAATTCAGAAAAGTTTAATCATATTTCAGACATTGTGCGTTGATAAAGAGGAGGAGAATTTGCAAGTCAAGGTCACCTGAGTAATCTCCCTCCCCTCAACCCACACTCATAGCCACATGAAGATGCTAGAGCAAAAAAACTTTGTATAATATTTACCTTGAAATATCTGTGTGTTAATTGGACAGTTGGCCCTGGGGAGCCTGGGTGCTTCATTATATTAATCCTTGGTTTTGAATTTGGTTGCCATGCAGTTGTTCTAGAGTAAGTCTTCATTCTAAAAATCTCTCTCTTCTTTTTATTGAAATCAAATTAGTTTGTGCAAAAAAACAGGTATCTAAACCAAATAACACTATAAGCTTTTAAACACACAATACTCCTGTTTCCACCTGCACCTGAAGACTTCCAAATTTAAGGAGCACAGGAATAAAAATCTGAGGCTACTAACATTTTATTTTACATTTGTGTCACTGAAAACTGTTGATTTAAATTTTGGTAAGAAATTTCACTCCCAGCTGGAGGCCTCTTACGACAAACTGATGAAGAGCATGTGTTTACAGCAGAATTATTGTACCTTTGAAAATAGGGAAGTGCTGTGTACACACGCATTACTTTTGCAAACAATGCCTCGAAAGGGCACCAGCCTACTTCTTCTAGGAATTTGGAGCATCTCATGAAAGTTGCATGTCACTCCTTTCTGTCAGCAATTGTAGGCAGTAGACCTTACATTAGAAAATAGTCTTGCTATATATGGAAATATGAATTTGAAGTTGATTAGCTTCCCAAAGCTTTGAAATACCTTTCTTTCCTGTACTCCTCTTCTTCATACACTTAGTGGAAATTTCATGAACTGGAAGGCTCAAGGGACTGGTAATAGCTCAAACCTTTCCCCATTAGGTTGCCAGTTCAGACAAGATCCTGGTTGTTAATGGCCACAAGTCATTAGACCAGCTGGTTGCCTATGAAATAGAACTGGTGATCTTGGTTCACTTTTTGGTGGGCAGGTGTTCACATCCTGTTAATAACACCCCCGTTGGCAGGATCGAAAGAGAGGTTAAGCACTGAATGAACATGGAGACCAAATACTCTCACCTCAAACAGTGTTCCCTTCAGGTCAGAGATGAAGTACTTCAGTGGGGCAGTGTAGGGCATGCTTGCACTGCCACTGCCCTGGCCAGCCTGTCAGCTGGATGCTATTAAAGAGGGTTAAATTCACTTCAGAATTACCTTGAAAATGTTTGTTTTTTTTCTTCCCTCAATCTAGAATTGGGTAATAAAAGGCTCACATCTTGGGATTTTTCATGTTAGAAATTTCTTGTATTATTTTTAAATGTACTAATAAAACTGCCAATTTCTTTCAGGTGGGTGTACATGGCATTCGAATAGAATTCGTCAATGAAAAAGGATCAAAACGCACCGCCACCTACTTACCGGAGGTTGCAAAGGAGCAAGGTCATTGTTGCACTTTATTTCATATGATCTGGTGAAGAATTTAAATATACATATAAACCTAAAATGCAATATTTGACCTTGCACTGATGTCAGATGATGGAGCAATACTTAACTGTAAGGAATGACTCTTATAAATGCCACTTACGTGCCTGTATAAAATCAATCCCTTTATTGGGAAGATTTCAATAAATTGTAGCAGTTTGTTAAGCAGGTCATAAATAAAGAGTAAAGTAGCAGCAATATGCAAAATAAAAGATGTAGGGGATGGTACAGTGCTAATTAAAAGCTGCCATTTTTCATACACCCAACTTGCTACAATCAGTGAAATGCAAAACCCGTTTAACTTAGTGATGGGATGACTGCTCATGGATCTTAACTGTGGAGTTATTTCTCAACCTGCAATACTGAAGTTTTTCTCTTGTTAGGCTCTCACTGCCGTCACTTAATCCTCTTTAAGAGCTTTGGCTTCCCATTGTTTCTTGAGTGGGTAGAAGGGAGTTGGTTTCATAATGAATGTCCCAAAATACTTTTGTAAATGAAAGTGTGTCCCTTTTAAAAGAGGCACAGGCTTACAAGTTCATCATTTGAAAGAACAAAATACACTAGTTCTGTTTAATACCAGTATGTGGTGCTGATCTGCTAACTACTTACTAATGTTTTCTCTTCTAGCTATGACTCAAGGGTTTTCTTTTTTCATTTTTGCTTTGTTTTTGCATTTGCCTCCTTATGTTTTGATTTGTTGTGTTAAGAGATAAAGAAAAACGTGCACTAAGGATCACCTTGAATATACAACTCCTTGTCTGCAAGTGACCACTTAAAATTATCCCCCAGATTTCCAGTACAGTTTTGTTTGTTCTGTACTTATAGATCTGCATCTTTCAGGAAAAAGTGTTTTTTGCTGAGCCCTTATATGGTCACTTAAGACAGCTCATACTATATTTATAAAGTGTAATTGTCATGTGAACTTCTTTAGTCAGCATTTTTATATATATAATTTTGGGTTCTTAAAAAAAACAGGTTTTTATACATGTGGTTTATTAAACAAAGCAAAATTATATAATTTAGTTCTTTGTGTCTAACCTATCTGAATAATCTAAGCAATTGTGTACTTTTGAAATACATCTAACCATTTTATCAATAAAAGATGCACAGTTCATTTTCTGCATATTATTGAGATACTATGTATTCAAAATTTGATTTTATATATTGCTTAAAAATAGTGTCAAAGACTTGTTGGAGAACCATAATTAATCTAAGCTATTTGTGGATTAATACTCCAAAAATATATAAGCCAACCCCGCAAATTGTTTAATGTTGTAATTCTGAAAATGGAAGAATCGCTGTTAACTTTAACAGTGGCACTTACAGAAAGATCTGAGAGACCCTATACCATTTGGTGATGAGGCATGGGATTTTTCTGTCCTCCATCTGCACCCCTTAAAGCACACTTTGAGCCAGTTAAAATTGCTTACATGCAATATTTCCAAGAGAAAGTTGATTTTCAAGTGGTTCTATGTATTTTATTTCAATATGATTTAAAGGGTTACTGTGATACGTGACTTTGCCATAGTAGGATGAAGTCCTCTTTTTCTTTTACAGCCTTTAGATTTTGGAAGGATATAATTTTTGTTTCTCCATACCGAGAAAGCATGGCTGTATTGGATCTACTTTTAAACTATGTGCAAGATCTTTGCCTTGCACAATAAACTTATTTTGATGTAGGAAGTATCCTATATATAGTACTTCCTGCAAGAGGCTGTTCTTAGGAATTTACATGTTATAGATCTATGGGAATCTTTATAATGGACTTTAGCAGAGTAGATGCAAAAATATAACTAAGTAATATTTTTATGTGAAGTCTGTTTCATTACATGCTCTTTGCTGATATTTATTCTAATAAAATTCAACAGGATGGGACCACATTCAGACCATAGATTCCTTATTGAGGAAAGGAGGCTACAAAGCTCCAATTAGTAATGAGTTCAGGAAAACCATAAAACTGACCAGGTATGTATTAGGGGCTACGTTACAGATATGTTTTGTTATTTCAATATTTCCCTAGTTTGTTTATTTCCTGCAGACATCTGCTAAAATATTGATGGTAAAGTCTTCCTTCATAGTAACAGATTTAACAATATCTTTCCTTCTGCAACAGCGGTCCTTTCTTCTTTTGGTGTGTGTCTTTAACTTCCATTAATAGTCACAGCAGTTCACAACACTCAGCAAGGGAAGAATGAGCTGCTGTTTAATGTATATCTTTTCAAGAGTCCTCTGTATATTTTATTTCATGCAGCTGCTTAAAGATTGCAACTTGGAAAAATGATAAGGGTGTGGTAGCTCTTATTTTCCAAAGTTAGTGCACTGGGTGTAACAGATATCCCCTCTAGGGTTCGAAACTCTCACTGTTCAAAATTCTAAAGTTCAGCTTGTGCAGGTGCTTCATATGCCCTTGCTAGGAAACTACATTACCCTCCCAACCTTTCTGAAAGGTGATACATTACGTAACATTACCCCTACAGCTGGGTTAATCAGCCTGACAGTCGGTCCCTATGTTCTTGGGCTGGGGATGTCACTCCCTTCACACAAACTAGGCAGTGTTGTTGACTTTTAGTGCTTTGAGATTATGTTCTCATTTTTAGAGGACACACTGTCAACTGGATGATGGAGAAATGTGGTTTTATAGGGGCAGTTCTGCATGCACCTAGAGAGGTACATTGTTAACAACTTGAAAAATAAATAAATTACAAAATTGAGAGATTGCAGGTTATCTACTAAGAGTCAGAGAAAAAAGAATTACAAGTAAGTCATTTTCACTTCTCCAAAGGTACCATTGGTAATAGTTAACCATTCCTGGAGATGGGAGCACTCTAGAAAGATTTTTTTCTTGGTGACAGTTACTTCATTTTAGACACTTAATTCCCTTCAAGCCTCAGTGACTGGGCCCACTTACACAAACCAGTTTAAGGATAAAGTGGTGCTACACACTTGCCCTAAATTCTTTCCAAAGGTGGTAATGACGTTCTACGTCAGTCAACCATCATGCTGTCAATACTCTTCTCAAGCCATTATGTCTATTCAAATAAGACCTTTCTCTATAAGTTCATCATCAACGGGCCATGAGGCTATAGTAAAATAAGGTATTCTAAGGTCCATTTGGCATATTTTGCTTCATTTGGCACTAATACCCCAGGACATGTTGTTCCCAAAAGAACCATAGAGAAGAATCTCTCATTACTACTCCTTTGCAGAACTAAAACTTAAAGATCCTGTTAAGGCACAACAAGAGTAATATATGCGTCCTTAGCAAGCCACTGACCTCTTTCTGTCTGAAATTTTCAGGGTAGCCACGTGGTAACCACCCACCTTCATACATTAGCAGGAACAGAACATAGGATTTTCAGCACCAAAGGATGCTGTAGCACTGAAATAAGTATCAGGCTGCATGGTTTCCGAGAACAGCCACTATAGAAAGTCATCATTACCCACACTAGACCAATATATTATACAAAGTATTATCACTTGGGCTCAGTCTTTGAGCAAAAGTCAAATTTGGTCTATCTGTGTTACAGAACCTGTTTCTCTACTAAAACTGCATGAAATTTCCTGCCTCCTACTGAACCCTTAATTTATTTTTGGAATGTCCCCATAGATTACAAATTTGTTATGAAGTATCTTAGACACTTTAAAAGGAAAGACAGGTTTGGGTGGGTTTTAATTCTCTTTTCCCATAGTTTGTGTTTCTCATTCCTATTTGGATTCTCCCTTCTGCACGCAGGTAGCGGCAGAACCAGACTTGTCACTCAGATTCATAACAAAAGCAAGTCCTCTGTAGAAAGTTCCAGATGTCATTACTCAAATAGTGATACCAGTACAGTGACTGCTAAATATAGAATTACTTCCCTCATCTTTTTGTAGACAGACACTTTTTTTCATTTATTTCAGTATAGCAATGTGAGAGAGAAAGAGATGTAGGAATACTTGTCCCATGTATATCACCTCAAGTACTGAAACTAGGAGAAAAGAAGCTAACAGGCAGGACAAAATGTCTGTACTTTATTTTCATGTGTGACAGTCCAAAGTAGAGGTAAGATTCCAGTATCGCAGATCTGGCCATGTGCCCCTTTGCTGGCTACCCACTGGACTGTTGTTTCTCTGCATCCCTGTGTGTTTTAAGCCTCTGGAGCCTGAATGAAGTCTAGCCGTTGCTCCAATCCTCAGTTCCCTAGGTATACTGTTGAGATGCTAACCTTTTTTCTGGCACCCTCTTCTGAAAGCAGGAACCTGCTGTCAAGCTACCTAGCCTCTGAGCGCTGTGCTAACCCTTCAGACTCTCCTGTGCTTAAACACACCCTCTCCTAGAACTTCACCCTAAAGGAGTGAAGTTTCTGATTACAGTTTAGTTCTCGAGGAACTGTAGTTCCTGTTTGAGTGATTGCACATGTGCATTGCACCGTAAGTCTGTAAGCGCCTCAAGCACAGTCACCAGAAATTTTTCCATCAGTGATACCCATCAGGGCAGTTCAAGTGCCCTCTGATGCCATGCACCTATAGTTCCAATATAAATCACCCACCTGACCCCACATCCCTTCAATTCCTTCTTACTGCCCATGATGGATAGCAGTTCTTTTTGGCAAGCTGTCTCTGTGGTCTTCTTTTTCTTATATTTGTTTGGTTAGTTGTAATTAGTTTTAGTTAAGTTCTGTAATTTGGTGATTTAGTTTTGGTCCATTCTCTGGTGCTGAGGCATGTCTTGGTCACCGGGCTTTGAGCCCTGTGCCTCTTGCAACAAGGCTATGCTCCTGACCTACCTACACTCAGGCTGCAAGTGCCTAGGAGAAGTTCACATTGGGAACTGTTGCCAGATCTGCAGAGACTTTAAACCTCGCACAAAGAAGGATCGGGAGGCCAGGCTGAAGTTTTTGCTCATGGAGCCGCACTGAAACTGCCATTTGAGCCAGGCTGGTGAGTCTCGGCACTGAATGCCTCCATATTGGTAAGGAGTGCTTCTCCTGCCATACCTGAGTCCTGGCACCGATCACCAACGAGGATGGCCAGGCATGGGGACCAGAGCAGAGTTAGATCTAAACCAGGCCACTTCTCTGGCTCAGTACTGCAGAAGTCAGCACTGTTGACTCTGGCACTTACGCAGGCACCTTCAGTTCCAGTACCGGATGAGCTGTTTACATCTGCAGTACCAACACTATATCGGTACCAACCATGCTGAAGGGCACCACCATCTCATCTGGCTGCACCCAGTCTTGACTCTCTTACCGAGGTCAGCACCAAACTACAGGAGCCAGCTTAACAAGATCCTGCTGAGCCAAAGAGTATCCACAGCTGATGCTGGCTGCCTCCTCCACTGACAAGGCAGCCTTAGGAACAGGCGTGTCAGCTCCCTCGATGACTATAAGGCTCACCAAGACTTGCTGAAGAAAGTGGCCTTAAATTTGGACATACAGGTGAAGGTAGTGAAGGAGTCCTCCCATAGCCTACTTGACATTTTAGCTGTGCCAGTCCCATCAAAATTAGCCCTGCTTCTCAGTGAGGCCATTATGGACCCCTGCATCACTTCCCCCCATGTCAAAAAGGGCTGAGCAAAAATACTTTGTTCCTTCCCAGGGTTATGAGTACTTGTACACCCATCTTCCCCTCCCTCCCACCACGGGATCCCTGCTGGTATCTGCTGCCAATGAGGGAGTAAGACAGGATCATCAGAGACCAGATGTCCCAATTTTATAGGGACGGTCCCACTATATAGGTGCCTATTACCTCCCCTCCCTCCATCCCAATTTTTCACACTTTCTATCTGGTCACCCTGTCAGGGTGCAACCCCAAAATAAAAGGACTCAGAAAACTGGATTTGTTTGGTAGAAAAGTTTATTTTACTAGGAGGAGTTACAACTCAGAACTGCAAACCAGCAGGCGCTGCTGGGCAGGTATGATTTTAACACGTCAGACTCCACGTGGAAGTTCAAGGGCTTGGTCCCACAAGAGGTTAGGCAAGAGTACTCCTCGCTGGTGAAAAAAGGAAAATTAGTGGGAAGTGCCTCGTTACAAGCTGCTTTGGATGTGGCTGACTCGGTAGCCAGGTCCATGGCTTTGGCAATGGACATATGCAGGAATTCATGACTACTGTCCTTGGGACTCCTGCAGGATGTACTTTTTTGAAGCTTCATGGATTAAAAGACTCCCGGGGAATGCCTAAGTCCCTTGGACTGTACACATCAGCACCTTCAAGGAAGCATATAGGCCCCAATAGCCCGTGCAGTACTGTGCTTAAATTGCAGCAAGGGCAGTTTAGGTTGGACATTAGGAAAAGCTTCCTGTCAGGGTGGTTAAACACTGGAATAAATTGCCTAGGGAGGTTATGGAACCCCCATCATTGGGGATTTTTAAGAGCAGGTTAGACAAACACCCGTCAGGGGATGGTCTAGATAATACTTAGTCCTGGTTTGAGTGCATGGGACTGGACCAGAAGACTTCTCAAGTTCCCTTTCTGTCCCACACTTCTAAGCCAGAGAGAAAGGGTTCGACTCCCATTATTCCCTTTCCGGATACCAGGGATTGGTACACCATCCTCCATTAAAGAGACGCCTATTCATATATCAATACCGCAAGGAGACACAAGGTTCCTCAGATTCGTAGTGAACCACTTGTACTACCTATTCAGTCCTCCCATTCAGCCTGGCTGCAGCTCCATGGGTGTTCACAAAATGTATGGTGATAGTGGGAGTGTTCCTGAGGAAGTTTAGGGGTGCAGGTCTACCCTTATCTAGATGACTGACGAGACAAGAGCTGGTCCAGGGCTCAGGTAGTGTTCAAGTCCCTAGGCCTTCTGATAAATGTAGAGCAGTCTACCCTCACTCTAGCACAAAGGATAGAGTTCACTGGAGCAGTGTTCAACTCTACTCAGGTCAGGGCCTACCTCCCAGAGGGATGTTTCCAGTCAAGCACATCCCTGAAAACATACCTCAGAGGTCATCCAATCACAGCAGCCCAAAATTGTATGAGACTAATAGGTCACATGGCCTCATGTACTTACGTGGTACAACATGCAAGGCTGCACCTCAAGCTAGGGTAGGGAGCTCACCTATGGCCCCTCAGAACTCGAGGCCTTTGATTTCTGGAGGAACTTTCACTCCACATCAGTGTCATGGAATTTAGAGCAGTTCACCTGGCCTGTCAGACCTTCATGCCCCACATTATGGGCAGAAAGTTGTTTGTTCTCATGGACAACGTTGCAGCCATGTTTTATGTCAGCAGGCAAAGAGGAGCTTCCTCTTGCCTCTTTTGTCCAAGAACACAAAATGAGATGGCAGATTGCCCCAGCAGGTCTTCCTCCCATCATCAAGAGTGGTCCCTTCGCCCAGATGTGGTGACGGATGTATTCCAGCAGTGAGGGAATCCTCATATAGACCTGTTTGCAATCAAGTACCACAGAAAGTGTCCCCAGTTCTGCTCCCTACAAGGCCACACTCCAGATTCTATCACAGAAACCTTTCTGCTACTGTGGATGGGACATCTTTACTATGCTTTTTGCCCTGTCCTGCTCATGCACTGCTAATGATCAAGCAGGACCAAGACCAGGTCATTCTGATAGACCCAGCATGGTTCCGCCAACATTGATTCTCCACTCTGCTAAGCTTCTCAGAGGTCACACCAATTCTTCTTCCGTTGCCCCCCGACCTGATCTCTCAGGACCGCAGTCAGCTATTCCACTCAAACCTGAGCTTCCTTCACCTATTAACCTGGAAGCTTCATGGCTAAATCCCAGAGAACAGGCTTGCTCAGAGCAAGTTTATCAGATCCTATTAGGTAGTAGAAAGTCCTCCATCAGGACTACTTCCATTTCAAAGTGGAAGCGGTTCTCTGTGTGGGTGTTGCAACGTGGAGTCTCACCCATGCCGTCATCCTTCTAAGAATATCTATTGCACCTGAAGCAGCTGGGCTTAGCTCTCTCCTCTATCAAGGTTCACCTTGCAGCAATGTCAGCTTTCCAACCCTGGGTGGATAACTGATCCATTTTTTCAAATGACATATCTGCCTTTCCTAGCGCAGATCCCTGTTCAGGATATTTGTAAAGCAGTGAACTGGTCATCAGTGCACACGTTCTCCTCCCATTATGCCATCACTCAACAGGCCAGAGATTATGCCAAATTTGGGCAAATTGTTCTGCAGTGTGTCCATGAACTCCGATTCCTCCACCTGTTCAACTGTTTGGGACTCACCTAGAGTGGAATGCACATGTGCAATCACACAGAAGAAAAAACTGTTACTAACCTTCTGTAGCTGTTGTTCTTTGAGATGTTTTGTGTGTCCATTCCATGACCTCCCCTCCTGCCCCTGTACATCAGAGGTTTTCTGGAAGGAACTGAGGGGTCAATTGGATGCTTTATACCGGTACTAAGGCGTGTGACACACTTCGGGTACCACTGAGGGAAAAATTTCCAGTGACTATGCTCAGGATGCATGCAGACCTAGAGTGGAATGGACCTGTGCAGCACATGAAGAGCTACAGTTACGCAAAGTTAACCACCGTTTTTTGTGCAAAGTGTCTGTGCTAAATGCTTCACAAGTCTTAACGTATAATCCTCTTTTACTTAATCATATAAAGCACAAGAGAGTACAGATCCTATAGACCATAACTAACATCCAAAACAAAATGCACATTGTTAGATCACTTGTCTCTTGGAAGTCCTTGGAGGCCATCTGTGTCCAGGAAGGCAGCCAGGGTTTCCCTGCTTTGGACGTGTTGTTACATATAGGGTAGCTTTTCCCTCATGAAGTTTCCTTCCCCCCAGCTTGCGACTTTGCTTTCTTCTGTCCAATGCTCCCTCTTCCTGTCTGTCTCTCTTTGTTGCTGTTTGTTCAGTGATTGGTAACTTTCCTTCCCCCCCACAACCCTGCACCCTTAGAGGATGGATAAAGCTGGTTTTCCCCTAGGATGCATCCGTTCATTAGCATAACTTTTGTGTGATTAAAGCATGATCATTAACATTAAGTATGCCCCACTGTCTCTTGTCTGGTGTGTACCCCCTGCAGGTTCTGTCTGCAGTGGAGGATCCACACATATACATATACAGGTATTCATAATCACAGCAGTTTTCATAGTAACATTTCATAATAACTCCACAAATCAACCAGAATTCATAACTTGTACTAGAGAGATTCCCTGATAATCACACCCAGGTCTGGGGGAAATCACTGAGAATCATTTCATTTAAACAGTAAATTTGGATAAGGCACTAAATTACTGATGTGGTACCAACCGTCAGGCCCAAAAGCCATCTCCATATAAAGAGAGTGGGTATCTGTCTGATGAAAATACGAGTGGGGAACACCACCACCACTCTGGTCTTGCAGATCTTTTCATAGAATGAATGAGATTTGTCCATTCCAAGGTAGCCACCAACTTTGAGTGATCGCCAGCTTCTGATGGAGGAGATATGTTTGTGAAATGTATACCTTAATCTTCTAGCTATATAGAAGCTGCCTTCTTAATGTGGTGAAAAACAAAGACTGAGATTTTCTAAAAGTTGGGTTCTCTTTAAGATAAATACTCAGTGCTGTAGCCCACCAAGTTAGGTTACTCTGTTTTAGATACAGAGAGGAGGAAGGCAGAATGATATTGTCCTCTGTGAAAATAAGTGTTTTGGATGTGAGTGAGGACATTGTCATTGAAAAATACAGCGTTTGTGGCTCACTGACAACTCACGATCCAGAATTCTCTTGGTCAACTTTATCATTGTTGAGAATACAAAGAGAGAAAATTATACAGTCCTGAGGCTCAAGGGGAGGAGCTAGTCTTTAGAGAACCAAACTCAGTTTCCAAGTATAGAAAACATAACTTTTTTTTTTTTTTTTCAATTCTGTAACTTTTTACCTTTTGCTTAGAAAAGAACTAATCGGAGATGGTAGGAGAGGCTCCTGCTGCTAGAGTTAATGGTATTAGAGCTTTGATATGAGTTTCCGCAAGTCACAAGAACCTAGGAATACTAATCTCCTACAGTTTTCAGAGAATAAGACTTACCAGGAAATGATTGTACTCAAGGTGGCTAACCCATCTCACTGCCCTTGCCACTGCAGGTGCACTTCTATTTTTAGTGTGTTAGCTTGATCACACCTAGCACACGTACATCTACCTGAGCTATAAATAACACCTCCAGCTCGAGCGTAGTCTTTCTTTACATTTGCAGCACCCAAACCAGTGAAGAATTGTTGGCCCTCATCAGTGAAGTAGTCAAAAATATGTATTTAGAGGACTGTTCCTTTCTTTCAGTAGTTGCGTTATTTGAATTGTTAAACTAACTCCTACTAACATCTGGGATATAGGGTAACAGTGAAACACTAAACACTTCTCATGGGATAAGATATCTTGAAACAGCTCCAGTTGCTTTTGCATTGAAATAATTGTGTTGTCATGCAGCTTCTGCTGCCCCCTTTCCCTCCTAGACTATTGAGAGAATTCGCGCAAGAGGCGTAACTTCTCTCTCTACTCAAGAAGTTAGAGGTGAAAAAAAATTTAAATAGACCAGCAGTTCTCAAACTGTGGGTCACCACCCTGTTCTAATGGGGTCACCAGGGCTGGCATTAGCCTTGCTGGGACCCGGGGTCAAAGCTGAGGCCCAAGCCACACCGCCTGGGGCCAAAGCCCAAGAGTTTCAGCCATGGGTGGCAGGGCTCAGGTTACAGGGCCCATGCCTGGGGCTGAAGCCCTTTGGAATTTGGCTTTCCCCTTCTTTTCCCTCCCCCCCCACTCAGGGCAGTGGGGCTAGGCTTTGGCTCCCCACTCCTAGGATTGTGTAGTAATTTTGTAGATAGAAAGGGGTTATGGTGCAGTGAAGTTTGAGAACCCTTGAAATAGACGAAACCTGGTCCATTGCTCATGATCCCCACTTCAGAGTGATGGCAGTAGTTCCAGCTGTCCTCTGAGTTCTAGTATTAGCATCAACTTTAATTCTCTCTTCTCTCACAGAGAATGTCTAAAAAGTGGTTTAGGAGGCAGAAGGATAGCAGGAGGATTTTGTTTTTCCATCTGGTTAAACAAGCAGATGTGATTCTAGTTTCAGACTGACTGCCCTTGGCCTGCTTTGACACACATTCAGGTAACTTCATTAGCTGTCAAGTTGATGGTTTATTTTCAGAGTGGAAGGGGCAGCATAGGAAGTGCCACACTTCATTTACATCAAACTGAGAAGATGCACGACTCGTCTTTCAGCCAAGGCCGGAAGCCATTTGATGAATTAATACATCACTAACAAACACTATCATGTCAAGTACACTTGTGCTTCCCTTATATTTTTGGTCTTTTGAATCAGTTTGTGGCAATAGAGCGCGAGGTATAGTCTCAACATAAATACATAATTTCCAATTTTACAGTACAGCAGAAGTGTAAATCTGGCAGCAGTTTGCAATTTTGTTATAAACTTTATTAATTTTTTTATAAAGAGTTTAAAAAGGAACTACGAGGGGCCAGATTCTTCTTTGCTATACTTGGGCCATGTCCACACTATGGGTGCTATAGCGGCACGGGTTCAGCACCACAGCTGTCACAATAGTGCGATAAGGTAGATGCCTCCGGCAGTGACAGAAGGGCTTTTTCTATCACTGCAGGAATGCCATCCCTGAGGAATGGTAGCTCAGTCAATGGAAGCATTCTTCTGTCAACCTAGCTGTGTCTAGGGATTATGTTGGCATAGCTACAGCACTGAGGGGTGGGGACAGGCTATGTCCACCTAACTTTTAGGTGTATACCAGGCTTTAGTACAAAAAAGGTGAGTAACTCCATTTTGACTTCAGTGGAGTTATTCTGCATTGGCACCTGTATAGAAGCATAATTTGGTCCAGACTGGACATTTACAACTAAGTTGAAGAGGTGGATGAGGCTTTTTACAGACAACTAGCAGAAATCTGTAGATCACAACTAAGTCTGTAGATCACAGGCCCTGGTTCTCATGGGAGATTTCAATTATCTTGATATCTGCTGGGAGAGAAATACAGCAGTGCACAGGCAATCCAGGAAGTTTTTGGAGATCGCTGAGGACAACTTCCTGGTACAAATGCTGGGGGAACCAACGAGGGGCCTTGCGCCTCTCGACCTCCTGCTCATAAACAGAGAAGAGTTGATCGGGGAAGTAAGGGTGAACGGCAACCTGGGCAGCAGTGATCATGACATGGTAGAGTTCAGA